>NC_052057.2:49997405-50214970 GCF_903992535.2 Arvicola amphibius
CCTTGGAAAAGTATGAGAGAGGCACCTAGATTGTAAGAACATTTCATAAATTGATTCTCTGAAGAAAATGTATGTGACTGCTGGCATTTGATAGTCCCTTGTAGGTTTGCTGGTGCAGTTCACAGTTGAACATAAATGTAAGAGGACACAAACCTCTCGCATGCTGTGACCATCTCAGTGTGTGGGGAGGGCATCAGCGTGTTTGAATCCTAGCACGGGAACGTTGGCTGTTTGTTGCTGTCCCGTTTTTCTCGTGCTTTCATGCTTTATTTCTGACAGTCTACTCTCCCTTCTCCTGTTATACACACAGCCTGCTTAGATGTCACCTTGGCAGGTCTACCCAGTTAAGACCTGTGGATTTAGAGTGTTGGCTTGCTGTTACTTCAGTCTGTGTCACATGAAAATGAACAGAAACTATTGAGAGATTTGGGGAAATAAAGGAACATAGGCGGTTTTACACAATTTCTGGATTATTTATAATATAAAGAAAATTAATGTTGGGACCATGTCTATTTTTATTTATGTGTATAAAGATAAGGTGTTTTGATAAGTTTGCTTACCATCTAGAGAATCAATACAACCCAGATTCCTCATGTATATAATATACTAACATTGTTGTGCTATCAATACCCTACCCAGTCCTATATCTGAAACTGGATTTCAAAACTGATCAAAATGAATGAAATAAAGTATTTTCAAAGATTAATTTTGTCTTTTACTTAACAGGATATATTTTAAAAACTATTCTGAGCTGGTCAGAGTGACTCAAATTGTAACCCTAGCCCTAGGGAGATGAGGTAGGAGGTGTGCCAAGAGTTTACACTAGCCTGTACTACAAAGTACGTACCGAGATAACCTAAGTTTTGGTGTGACACCCAGTTTCAAAAAACAGAAAGAGAAGAAAAGAAGGAGAAATTAAAACTCTGAAGTTACTTGAAAATGGGTGTTTTTTTAAAATTTGAAACACTATGTTCAGATATTGTTCTTCACACATGAAATACATAGCAGAAGGACAAGTGTTTGTCTTTGAGGATCTTACTATTACTGGAGCTCTTACATGTGCCTTTCAGCAATAGTTTTCTGAAGATGTTTATGTAGACATTTGATATGCTGACTATCTCTAAACAAAAATGGGGGGGTATTATGGTCTAAATATATGGCCAAAATGTGTTGGTCATAATGTATCTGCGACAGAAGGCAGCGCCTGTTGGGAGGTGTTTGTGCTATGAGCGTTCTGCTGTCTTGCGTATGTTCATACAGCTGTAGGCAAGGCTGTCGTGAACAGTTGCTGTTCTGTTGCCCTTCTATGTTCTGCTATGAGAAGGTGCAGCAAGAACTTCCATGCCAGATGCTGACAGGTCATGGACTTCCTATTCCTCAGAACCGTGAAAGTAAAGTGGTGCTGTTTACAAATTCCCAGTTTATTTTATTATATTAGGATAGCACAAACAAGTCTGTGTCTAGGGTTAGCCAGAGATAGAGCAGAGTCTTCATTTTGCTGGTATTGTGTGTGTATCTGTATATATATAAAATAATGCTGCTATTTATATATATAGTACTTTATATATATGTACAAAATAGTATATTTATACTATTTTGTATATATAAATAGCATGTATATAGTACATGTATGTATATATACATATATATACCCCATGTACAAATCATACACGCACATATATATCACATGCAAAATCACATATACACACACACACGACACAGTCAAGCACCTGGTTGTACATGTTTTTGTTACTGAAGCCCAGGCACTATTGATCTCTCATAGTTCAACAGCATGGAAAACTGGACTTTCATATGTCAACAGCATGGGAAACTGAGCTTTTATAGTTTAGTTAATCTAATTCTATCTACAGTTTTATATAAATGAATTTTAATTATCCTTCTAAATACCAAAAGCAATTTCTTTGAGTCTCCATGTCAGAGTGACCAGACAGAGAATTTAATATATGAATTTTATGATAGAAGTTCATCATATTTCCAGGTTCAAATGAGATTTGTGTAGGTTAAGACTGAGTATCAACTATGAATAGCATACAGAAGTAGTGGGTCATGAAAAACAGGCATATACCCTTTACACTTTGTCACTTGCTGAGGAAGAAAAGAATGATTTTCTAGCATATAGCACATAGCTCAGTCTGCCCATTGCTCTGCAGCACAGGTGGGAGCCATTTTCCAGGATAACCTGCAGTTCCTTTCCCGAGTTCCCCAAAGCTGCTCTAGTCCAGGATTCCCTGTTATCTTTTCTTCCGTGAGTGACTTAGATTTTCTGCCTCTCCACATATTTTGTTACCAAGAAAGTATCAAGAAAAACTGTGAAGAAGACAAAGCATGTGTGATCACCAAGTTTCTGGACCTCACTTGATCATGCCTTCCTCAGAACTCAGCCCCTGTGAACTTCTTTCTTTTCTAAGCTGTTTCTCAGGCTTTATCCTTGGATAGACATTTCCAAGTCTCATTTTAAAGGGCTCAGCATGTTAATTCACCCCGGAGATGACTGAATAAAACATATTGTCTAGTTTTGAGCACTCACAAGGTCTTCAAGATCTATCCAGAGCAATATCTGTGTTCTTCTACAGGTATTGATTACACCAGTTCCTTGCTTCGCAGCAAGGTCCTTTGGGAGCTTGGGGTACCAGTTCTCCTTCCTGCCTCAGTTCCTTCTTGTTCTGTAGTTCTAGGAAGCAATTATTTACAGTCTACAAAAGCATAGGGCCCAGTAGGGAAGGAAAGACAAGCCAAAACACTGTTCTGAGTCAGGCAGAATTGGCTGGCCCCTGTGGAAGACAGTACAGCTCTGGCTAGCAGACAGCACAAGTCTTTGCCAGGACACTAGAGGAGAACTGGCTTGCAGGGGAAAGGCGAAACTGCTACAGAACTCTAACACTGCCAGGCCAGGGATAACTGGGAAGACACGGAGTCCCGTGTATGTGCTGTGTGGAGTAGGAGACAGAAATCCCATGAAACCGAGAAAAATTGTCCTTTTCTCAGAAACTTTGTCAGAATTTCAGTCTCCACTGTAGCCACCCAGAGCCTATAATTTTATTGAAGAATTAGGGGCATTATTTTTTAGAGCTGTTTATTTTCCAAATTCATAATGAAAGCCAATCTTCGGGGTACTTTTAATGGTGAAACATTGTAGGCTTTGTGTTTGTGACCAGGAAAATAATGTCTTGGACTCAGGCTATGGTGGGACTGGACTCCCCAGTCTTGGCTTTCTGCGTGACTGCATGGCATTTATGCAGAGACACTTTTAAGTCCTTGAGTTAAACATCCCTTTCCTCCAGAAGTCATCTGAAAGCCACAGAGGGCTTCTTATGGCACACTTTCAGAAACAAAGCTGTTTCTTTCTGGCTAGTAAAAGAAAAACAAAGAAGTCTAGGAAGAAAGATAGGTGCCTTGGTGTCTGTGGCTGGGAGGTGCACCCTCAGGGTAGCAGGACTGCATTCTCTGACCGGCTGAACTGGTTTGGTGTGCATACTTGACTGTGTGTGGTGGGAACTATCTCGGCATTCACCATTGCAAACCATGCCTGTGAGTCCCTAGAAAGATTTCTAAAGCCACAGAGAAGACTTTCCAGTTGGTTGTTGCAGAATTTTAACAACGGTTTAAATTAAGACAGGTGCAGAGAACTCTCCTTTAACCTACACGACAAGGGCTCCTCCTGCTCTTAAGGATAGATGAAGGCAGGGAGATGATACCTGTCTTAGTAGATAACTAATAGGTAGACTTGAACATTGAAAAGCAGAGATATTAGGAGTTGGGATGTTTTACTAATTTAGCAGAGTTCTTTGGAGTTGAAACTTTTTGCAGCTTCCTAGAAGTTCTTTTTTAATTTTTTTATCATTTTTTTTATTAAAAATTTCCACCTCCTCCCCTCCTCCTCCCCCTTCCCTCCCCTCCCTTCCACACATACCCCCACTCAGCCCCTCTCCAAGCCAAAGAGCCATCAGGGTTCCCTTCACTATGTTCTTCTTAACTTGAGAACAGAACCAAACACGTTTAGAGAAAGTGAAAGGACCGAAAATGCCAAGCGTAAAACTCCACAAGTATCTGAGTTAAATAAGCACGCTCCCAGGCAGGAACGTGTGAGAAACTGGCATCAGGGTATTCTGAGCAACAAGGTCTAGAATCCTGGGAAAGGGAAATCAGATTAGGGGGTGACATTTGAAGTATAATACAAGAAATAATGAAATCAGTGCTCCTGAGCTGGAGAGCTATCTTCACATTCCTTGGACTGTCTAAGTGGAAATAGAATCTGGACCTTATTTGAAATAGATTGACAAGCAATATGTTAAATGGAACATGAGGTAAAATGGGTTAATAATATGGTACTTAGTTAAAACCTGGTGCTGAGGGAAAAGCCATTTTTTTTCAAATGCTTTACAATGCAGTGTTCCTGGACTTTTAGCTTCTACAAAAGACAGAGTATCCCTTGGACTGAAATGATACTTGCTGGCATTAAAAGAGTTTTAAAAGGAAATATTTTCTTTCCATTAAAGTCACTACAAGAAGAAAATGTGCTATATACATGTACTACACCATGATCATTTAACTATTATTGTCAATAATAATACAATTAAAGTTTTCATGTGTTCAAAAGGGTTTCTCTGTCTTTGAATCTGCTTCCCTTTCTTTCAGGAGTGGAACAAAGAATGCAGTATTAATCTGATGATTATATGTGTATAAGTACCATATAATTATTACATTCTGTTCTATTCTTTGGATTTTGGAAAGAGTTTAAACACATTTAAATAACTGAGTAGGTGAGCCAACTTTCATTTTTTTTTCACAGTTCATTTTGGAAGGATTATTAACTAAACATGTTGTTGGCTTATTATTAGAAAGTATTACACCTGGTTTACAAGTGAAGGGAAAAATGGGTAACTGACAAGTTTGCAAAGGAAATGTCATTAGGATGAAAACAGAACCGGGCGTTGGGCTGCACTTGAACCCCTGAGCTTCTAATCTCTCTTCAGGAAAAGAATGTGTAAACAGTTTTATTTGACAGGGCTATTTGGTTGCTCTGTGGATAGATATGTTTAATCATCCCCACAGCTAAATGCTTTAGAAGTTGCTTTCATAAAAGCTTTAGTAATTTATATGGAAAACCAGGGCAGCCCTCCCCTCTGACGCGCTGATCTGCGGAGTTCAGGCTCTATTACACCCCCGTACAAATGAGTGCAATTTAAAGAACATGCATAAAATCTCATCTGCTAAAGCATTGCAGAAGAGAAATGTAGTCAAGAGTGAAAGCACCGCAATGGCATGCAGATGTGAGTGTCCACTTTAAAACACAGTCAGCTTTGCTGAGGGATTTGGGATCTGAGAAATGATTAAGCTCTTGAAGTTTATCTATGTGATTTCTTTGTTTTATCAAAATAATAAAAAAAGACTTCCTCTGAAAAAAGAGCATGAGACACTGAAAAGCCTGAAGAGGCACTCTATTTAATTTTCCTCTTGTTTATGGATCAGCAATATAACCACAGACAAGTCTCTTCTTCCACTGAGTACTGATGAATCTTGAAGATTCTTCTTCACATCCACATTTCTTGGGGCCTCTGCAGTGAAGGGTTGCACTTAGCCATGGAGGTGAAATCTGCCATGGGGCCCTCTGCAGTGAAGGACTGCACTTAGCCATAGAGGTGAAATCTGCCTGCTCTCTTGATGATCTTAGGTATTTTATACCATAGACAGTTATCTAAGAAACTGTAGATCAATATAATGTTTTGATATTGAAATAGCAGTTTTAATTGGCTCTGGAATCTTTAAATTAGAATTAATGGAAAGAAAAAAGGTTTTTTAAAATTGTATCTCTATATGTTTCCTTCTCTCTTTTCCAGTTATTGCAAACAAAGAAGATGTAAAATAACACCAACTTATTTTGTCACAGACTACAAGTAAATGTATCTATGAACTGGGGAGGTAGACGATAGGAGAGTCGGTACTGATGTTACCACAACAGGAGTTAAATCTATATATGAAATGCATGTTAGAACATTTCAAACAACTACTCCATAACTCACAAGTTTCCAATCAAGTTCCCAAGCATTAACATAAAATTGATTTAAAGATACATTGCATTGAGATGCTATGGATTGCACAAATGTTTCCAGAGAGCCACAGTTTCTTGGCCAGACAGTAAATGGCAGGATATGGGCCTGACTAAGAGAAGCATTTGTTAGATAACAACAAGTATTTTTCTTCAAATAGCTATACAGAAACAGGAAAGTACCATGTAACCCATATCAGAATTCTGTGTTCCAAACTACAATGAATGTTCTCCACATATATTTATTTGAAAAAAATCCAGATAATTTTCAAATACATTCTAAACATGGAAATAAGAAGAAAGCATAACAAGTCAAAATGAAATGGCAAATACAGACTTGGTCTTGGGGTGTGACGCAGAATTTACCTGTTTACCTCTTATGAATAAAAACACTGATTTTATTTTAAACAGTGAAGAACAAAATAAGCATTTGAATAACTTAACTCTTCACATTTATTGGAATTTGAGAATATAAAAAGCAATCTATTAGATATTAAAAGCATACTAGCACTTCAGTGGTGCTTTCTGCTGGAGTTCTGCATTGGATTGAAAGTCGTCTGCAGACTGTTGGAGAGGGTTGGTAAAGAGCAGTAATGCAGAAGAGAACTTCGGTGTTGAGTTGCAGTCCATTGGCCTATGACCTGCAGATGTAGTGAGGTGGCACTGCTGCCTCAAAGTATTTATTGTCCATATGAAAAATTTTATCCTGGTATAAAAGAAGAAAAATTGATAGGAATAACACTGTATTTACTCTCCAAAGATTATATTTTTATTCTGTTCAGTTTTCTATTTTACCTATACAGATTTCTTTGGAAAAACATGTTTTTACAGATCAGAAATTTTTACTTGCATATAAAAAAACAAAAATCTTTTCTGTATATGTAAAATTCAGTAGCTAATAAATCGCATGTAACCAAGTACTGTGATGAGATTTAGTGACCATCTGTAGTAATACTGAGATATAGGTCACAGAATATTGTAGTTAAAAAATGTTCTTTATATGAAATATGCTTTGGCATAAGAGTATAATCTCATAAAAAGTTGAAAGAACTAGTTTGTATGCCCCTTGGGACAGAAATTAAATGTACAAAGGCTTATGTGAAACTCACAACTGTCTTAGCCTTCTCTCATCTTCAAAAAAAAAAATGCAGCAAGCTGACTAATTCCATGCTGAGACCTGTATGTACTGGTTGTGCCTTCAGAAACTTCTGCTTTTCTGATTGCCATTCAGTTCCCAGGTGGTGCCTCAGGGATACAATGACAAGGTGCCCAAGCTAAGGCTGTCAGGCTCTGTCCCACTGTGTGATATTGTTTCTCTTAATGTTTCACCATGAGACATGTTCTTTTCACGAAAATTTGTTCACTGTATATTTTTCTACATTAAACTTTTATCCTGTGATGAAAGACCACATCTGGCATGTTTATTGTAGTCTTCTTTTGCCTAGAACTATCTCCAACACTGTTTTTTTTTTTTTAACAAAGAACACTTCCAATATGCTTAGAGAAAAGCAAACATAAAATCCATAGTGTTAGTTCTACGATTTACATTTATTCAAACATGAAAATTAGTTGAGCATAAAGTAGCAGCACTTATCATGGTCAATAAAAATGTAAGTCTTAATTAAAATGCCATTGAGAAATAAACACTGTCTTAAAATTGAAAGAGCCTGTTTTTGAAGATGAGTATGTGGTATAGTGTGTTTGATTCCAGGGAATTTGCAGTAGTCATTTGTAATTCAAGGTTGGATAATCTGTTCCTCCCCTCTACTGTAGTTTTCCTCTACAGTGGTACTGGGTGGGGTTACCAGCATAAACAGCCACTATAAGTGGAAAAACAAGATAAATGAATGAATAACTCTGAGAGGAAAATTTGGCCCATAGACAATCTGATAGAGAATCAAATGTCTTCAAATGCACAGACAGAAGGCTGAGTTGATGGTGTTGCCAGTTGTCATACAACCAATAGAAGATTTACAAGACTTGTCCAGGGTAGGTATGGGCATCTGGACAAATGTCATATGTTCATCTTTGAAAAACAGCACATTTCAGGCAACTCTGAGGCATTGAAGCATTAGTCAATCTTTTGTTATGATCTTTTGCACATGATTGGATAGCCATGAGGAAACTGATTCTGACTTCTGACAAATCATTAGCTTTCTGGAAAATGTATTCATATAATTATTTATTTTGTGTATATCAGCCGCATGTTCCTTATTAGGAGGTTCTGAAGGTGAGGATCAACTTGCAGTGCTCGGCACACGACTGTGTTCCTCTGTCACCACGACAGTCTCACCATCATTGTTTTAATTTTAAAATTTGTCTTCAGCATCTCATCTTAATGAAGAGCTGAATCCATGTCACCATCATTGGGACGTAAATGAAACTGTCCTTGAAAGAAAGCTGAAACCAGATGAAAGTTTTGCTTGTGTTGAATGCAGAAAGAGGAAAATAGTGTAAACTCGAATGTTTCTGTTTTTTGACAAAGAGCGTAGTATTTTTAACTGATTCAGAGATGGAGGATGAGAATGCAATTTAGAAAAGAGAAACATAAGGTGGCCACTTCAAATAAGAGCATTTCACTGATGAGGTCTATCCTGGTGTAAATGATAGGATTTAATTTGTGATGATGGTGCAAGAACGAGGGTGGGTTTAAAGTGTTGACCGTTTTGAAGGCAGAGATTGCACAATTGGCAGGAGTGATTCACACTGTGTGATTTCAGGATGGTAGATGGTCAGTGTTTGAGCAGAAGTGAGAGGATTTTCAATGTGGTCAGAGGTGAGAGAAAAGATTCGTGTGTCAGAGTTCTCAGGGAAATGCAAAGTAGGGGTTTGTGTATGAACAGATGAAAATATAAAATGGCAGAAGATTTGATTTGGTGGGAGATGAGTGGTTCAAGTCTAGAATTAATGCAGGGCTTGAGACAGACTATAATCTGAAACTCACCAGAATTGCTGCAGAAGGAGACACATCTACAGAGGCAAACTTTAAGGCACTTAGAAGTCACATAATAGATCCCTGGGAACTAGCTACAGTCAGAGAATGGGAACAAAGAAGGCAGTTATAACAACAGGAGTTGTTGGAGGCTGCTGGTATGTTATGGGAAAACTGAATTTCAAGGACAACCAGAATCAAATGGGGTACGTTTTGAAAACCTCCGCTCTTGCTCTGGAATGTGCTTTTCTTTCTTTCAGAATGCCTCTTTCTCCTGACTCTCATGTTTAAATATCTTTAATTAATTATCTTTAATAAAACTCAAATTATGGTTAGATAATAAACACAAGGGGTATCTCAGAGGCAGAAGAGGACATGAACTATACACAGTAGCATTCCATTGCAATTATATTAATGTTTGCTATAGGAGATAAAATCCAGTGATGGAGACAGTACCACCACTGGTGACAGTCCCATCACAACAGTAAGGTAAGGCAGGAGGTGGGTGGAATGCCAGTTTCCTCAAATTACAGAGTAGAGTGGGAGGGAGAACAGCCCCCAAATGGCTTGTGTCTTCTACCCTTGTAGCCAATGAGTTTCTGCAGCCCAAGGGGGTTGGTGGGATGCACATAGGACGTTGACTCCAAGCGGGATTATTACAAGGATTGTCCAGCTGCAATTGCAGTGAAGGATCCCAGAGGTAGTCTCTGGTGTGTAAGAGTACTGAGACATAACTTACACCCTGTTTCATAGAGATGAACATGTGTGTGTGTGTGAGAGAGAGAGAGAGAGAGATAGAGACAGAGAGAGAGAGAGAGACAGAGAGACAGAGAGACAGAGAGAGAGAACGATATGCCTGCTATTGATTTCTCTGCATGTGCACCTACATATTACTACTCTGGAATCTAACTAGAAGAGAGAATGCATGTAAACAAATCCATCTGCATTTGTGAAAACATTGGTTTCTCTCTACTTCCCTGGTAATAAATTTTTATAGCAATATCCCATTTGTGAAGCATTGCAATAGCAATCATATTGACTATCTACTATATACTATCCAGAATGAGATTGACAGATTTTGGAATTTGGAATGCTGAGGGCCACTTCCATTTGACTCTGCCTGAAGGAAGGAAAACAAAGTGGAATCAGTGTTGATCTGTTCGCAGGTTTTAAGGTTTTTCAGGAAATGTTAACTAATGTCAGATTGGTGTCATTCCATTATTTCCTCACTAATAATGAAAACATCACACACTAGAACATAATTATGCTGCATAGAATGCTGTGTGCTGCCAATAGGACCAGGTAATTGGGATTTGTAGGCCTGTTGAAGCGTTTGCAGAGCCCAACAGTGAAGCCTTGATCAAGGAGATCTCTAGGCTTTCACACCTATGCAACGGCTCAGGCATGACTGAGACCCATGGCAAGAAGATGAATGAGATTCTGTACATCATTGTTGAAAAGAAATGGAAGCTAGTGGGAGATCTTTCTCCTCTTGTATGAGCCCTGTGTGGGTAGCTCAGATTTTTGCAAACAGTTGCATTGCTGCTTGTCCTTGATGTCATCCTCTCTAGTGCCTCAGTCTGACAGACTTTTAAAGACCCACCAACAGGAACATCAGCCTTGCTTGGTCAGGTGGCCCAATGAATGCACACACTGAAACTCTCTTAGACCTCACAAGAACTAGCAGGTGAATTTCTAATGCTGTCATGACTTTTATTGGCCCCAGCTATTCTATATTGCTGAGGACAGGAAGGCAAGAGAATGAGCCATCCCCTATTCAGAATGGAGGAGGATTTTGATGATGTTCCTTGTGGACATATCACCCCACTGCTTTGGTCTGGCTCTGATTCTGATGGATTAGGTTTTATGGGGCATTATTGGGGAATTCAGTGATAGGTATTTCTCTCTGCATACAAGTAAGAGCAACTGGGCAGCCTTTTACCTTGATTCTAACACCCTGATTTCCAAACCAAGTAGAACCACGTACCATGCAGATGGAGAAGATGCATATAGTCTGAAGAAGCATCTCTCACAGACAGCAGATGGGTTGAGAAAGTAGATGGTACCAAGGAAGGCGGGTGACCAGGAGACTCCATGGAGCATGCTTCTTGGTTCTAAGGAGTCCTGTCCAAGGAGAGCCTACACCTGGAGATGATAGTGGTAACAGCAGCAATGAGGTCCATGATAGCTCATGTGTCTTGAATTCTACCTCCTAAAGCCTGCTTGAGTTTTGAGGTATTTCTTTATTTATTTTAGCCTGGCCATAAACTCATTGTGTAACTCAGGTAGCCCTGAAGTATGATTCTTCTGCCTCAGCCTCCAGGATGATTGGAATCACAGGTGTGTACCACCAGGCCTGTCAAGGGAACAAATTTTAAACACAGTTAGCCTCTGAGCTGATGTGTTTTCTGTAGCATCTGCTCTGGGGTGTCTTAGAGTAAACAGAATAACTTGCAGTTTTAATCTTAACAGCCACCTTCTAGAAAACCTGCTGTGATCATGAAGTCATATCTAGTCACATAGCCTGAATGTAGGAACTTGAGAACTTCCATTGCAGAATTGACCTTGGCTTCTACCATGCTGCCATTATACTGTGTTGGAAGTGATTCTGTACTACATTGTATTTTTTCAGGTTTTCTTCTATAATGACAAACAAGAAAGGGGAGAACTCAAGAAGCTTCTAGGTTTCAGAGTTTGCTATTGTTTAACTAGATTTTCATTCTTGACTATCCAAGAATAAGTTTCTTCCTAATGCACTTCCACCCTCTACATCTTTTCTGCAAGTGATATATTCTTTCTTTCTCTAGACACTACCCATTTTCTTCCCTCTTCTTTCTGAGGATGACATTTTTGCTTATCTAGTGGGATGAGGTGATAAGTACTGGACTTCTAAATAGGCAGAATTTGTATATTTTAAGAAAATGATAAGCAAAAATTAAATTTTAATATGTAACCTACATATAAAAATGTAAAAAGTAAATTAAAAAAACTAAAACTTTAATTAATTACCACTAATGGAAAGAGCTATAATTCAATGAAGATGTAGTTTTGCTTGCCTCTTGATCACTATAATTTCCTTGTGTACTATTATTATAATTATTAAATGACCCAGCAAAGAAGAAAATCATAACACTCTAGGTAAATTTTACAAATATTTGACATTTACCGGCATGGAAAAATTAGCAGCTACTAAATCTTACCAATAGAAAGAATAATGTTTTGAACAGTCCATTCTGTAGGTGATATGGCTGCATTCTCAGCGCTCCCTATAGCAGTCACTGTGCACACAGCTTTCTGTTAGAGCTCATCCTAATTCCATTTGTCCCATCTCCATTCACCACCTTATGATATTTCCATCATACACACATTCCTGACATTTTCATTAGAGGTGATAAAGCCCTGAAGAAGTAATTTGAAATGAACGGGTTCCACTAAATTCAAGAATATTTTGACCGTTAGCCTTCACTTTGAATTTTAGGTGACCATATGCAATTATTAAACAGTACAGATTTATCTTTACTAACTACACCTGGAAGAGGTTTTTAGACAATGGAAGTTCTGCTGATGTGAAGTTCCTCCCTAGTGTTTCTAACTTAACAAATTGCATGTAAAGGACATAAACTTTATATTATCCATAAACATAATAAAACATGTTCCATCACAAAACATTGACTCAGTCAATAATTCTAGGCTTTGCCTTAGGGTTTGAAGAGAAAATTATTCCTGCTACACATTTTAATTATGCTATAAACTTTGGGAAATAGCTATTGATCTTCAGCATCTTTTGTCAAAAGTGTTTTCTTTCTTGTTCTAGAACCAGGGTAAAATTGTACATAGGCTCAAAATGAAGAATTCCAAAGGAAGCAAAGATAGAGTGGACACAATAAACACTTTGCTGTTGTATTTCAGCAACAGAAATGTTTGATGGCTTAAAAATAATATCTGACCTTCTTTCTGCAGACTAGATACACATTTGAGTTAAGAGGTATGTTACCTTGATTGGCTTGGTGGTGCTTACCTGTGATCCCAATTATCCTGGAAACTGAGGCAGGAGAATTAAAGCTCAGGACTTGTCTGAGCTACAGTTAGTTCAAGGCCAGGTTAATAAACCTATTGAGACTTTTTCTTAAAGATAAAAATTCATCAAGATCTGGGATATTGCTCAGTGATACTTGTTTATCATGAACACATGAACACATCCCTGGGGCTAAGCCTCAGCTCCATAACAAACAAAACAAAGCAAAATAAAGCAAAAAGAAACATGCATCTTGTTTTATAAAAAAAAAATGTCTAGTGGTATTTTTGATGATTATTTCTATTTTAGAAATAAAGACTTAAGAAAAATAATATTTAAGATATATTTATGTACTACTAAGTGCGATTTGGTTCTCTCTCTCTTTCTGTTCATACCCTTCCTTCTTGTTTTCCTTCTTCCTCTATTAAATGAAGTCCAGGCCAGCATTTAACTAACTCACAAGCCAAGAGCTAAGATTTGAGGTGTAACCAAGCATGCCCACCTCATGACTTTAACATCTCTTAAAACTGTATGAAATGCAATGGACTTTTTGACTGTATTTTAGATGTGAATATTCCCTATTTTTCATCCTCAAATCATTACATTTTTGCTAAGATTAAGTAGAAATTCACCCACAAAGATAATGATTATGATTATGAATGACAACAAGCATAGCATAGCTAGTACTAGCAGAACTTTTATTAAAGATGGAGATTACTATAAGCAGTAGTATATGGCATGATTTAATAGTTACAACCATTGTGTGAGAATGATCCTTTATTCCCCCTTCCACAATAGGTTCTGTTAGGCAATATAGGTATTAAATGGAAAAGTCAGGCCTTAAACCCACAGCTGTCTTTCATATATTCATGTTCCTCAGCATTAAGTATAGGATCCTTCTGCTGACATTTTCAGGAAATGGAAACTCAAGTTAGAACATTAACGTAGGTTCATATTTATATTTAATAGTACCAAGTGAATTTGCTATTGGGTCAGTTAGTGTTTCATCCCTTTGACAGAATATCTGTAATAATCAGTTTATGTTGGTTTATTTCAGTTCACAGGTGTCTGGGTCTCAGTCCATTGTCTGTAGATCTGTGATAAAGGAGTTCTCTAGGTGGGAATGACTGTGGGAATAAATTGTCAGGAAATAAAGAGACAAAGAAGAGAACCATGTGTACACTTTTGTTTTCAGGGATGGAGGTTGAGACAGAATTTTTCTATGTAACAGAGGCTGACTTCATCCTGTAGTCGTACTTCAGCTTTGTGTGTGTTACTTACTCTACTTAAATGTTTCTTTTTCCAAACAGGGCAAATAAATATAACATTAAAACTTAGTTCAGCGTCGGCTGGAACTTTTCCATACATCATAGATACATTGTACAAAAAGATTTTATGCAGGCATTTTTAAACATTGCAATGTATAATCGAAATTTTAAAACTTAAGTTTTTGTTTTAGTCTTCAAGATCTACCTGTTAGCAAAGATTGTCTTCTAACCATATTGTAACTTTCTCCATTGATGTTTGTGTGTGTGTGTGTGTGTGTGTGTCTACGTATGTGTGTTACTCTATAAAACAAAGTGGACTTTTGCTACTTTTGTGATTTGAACAAGGAGTAGACATGGTACTTAAGCATACCCTGTCTCGAAAAACCAAAAAAAAAAAAAAAAAAAAAAAAAAAAAAAAAAAAAAAAAAAAAAAAAAAAAAAAAAAAAAAAAAAAAAAAAAAAAAAATAAAATGTATACTTTTAAAAAGTAGGATAGTCTGGTAAGCATCGGATACTGGTTCTTGGAATTTAAATGACCATTCTAAGTTTTAATGTTATATTTATTTGCCCTGTTTGGAAAAAGAAACATTTAAGTAGAGTAAGTAAAATCTGCTTCATCCTCTGACCAAATAAACGGAGAGAGTATTCAGGATAAGACTTCCCTTGAGCAAAAATTTATTGACATAACTAGAACTTCTGAAGTATGTCAAGTATCAACTCATCGTACATTCCCAGTTAACATTAAACAGAGTGGTGTCTATTTTTCTGAGCAGGCATAAGTCATATTTCCAGACCACTGGTTGCTGTAGACTTGTAAGGACAGCTACATATTTTATATAATAGATGTCTAAATGTTGCTTTCATCTCATCTCTACACATATGCACCCATGTAGTCAAGACTATGTGCCCACTCAGCAGACTGAAGATGAGCACATTTCATAGTTGTTAGTCACATTTTACCAGAGATGGTTCTGAGAAAGTACCAGGGTCTCATACTTGTTTTGCTTCTACATGAAGACTAATTATCAACTCCTTTCTACTCTTCTCTCCACTACTGATAATTAATGTGCACAGTTAAAATACTTGCATAGCTGGCAAGAAGGTAGTATGGGGTTTCCTGGCCCTTCTTCCTGCCAAAATGACAGGTTGTGTAGCAGCCAGTGAATAGCAAAGCAACCAAGAATGTTCAGTGGGACAAAAAACATGTGATACCAGTACAGGCATTTTGAGGGAATGACTTGTTATGGAAAGATTTGGCCTCAAGAGATTGTATTGAGATTCTGGGTGTAAGGGCAATCTATACATGTGTAAAAGCATTATTAAGGTGAACACTTAAGTTAGAAAAATAACCTTGACGGACAATGTGCATAAACGAAGGACTTTGCAACACAGTTTTTTAAAAATACTTTTAATATTTTACAAGTGTCCTATTTCTATCAGTAGAAGCAAGGAGCACCTGTCTTGGATGATGTGATCTTTTCTGACAAGGACATCTTATTCAACTGCCGGGAGGGCAGTAATGACTGACTTGTTGAAATTCACAATAGAGAAAAAAATTCCAGCATCATCCAGTGTATTTTAAGAATACTTTTAGTCTTTAGTGTCAACCTACTTTCTATAAAATGCCTAACCTAAAATATAACAAAATAAATTTAGTATAAACACAATACATTGGTCTCAAACTTTCAGGTTTGTTAATCATTTAATTGAAAGAAGTAAATTACGGCTGCTAAATAAAATATTTGCTTACTATATATGAATTTTAGTATTTGAGTAGTACAGAGAAAATTGGCTTCCAGATACCATTCATGGACTACATGGACCCAGAATGAAGACTTCTATATTCATGTATATTTAATAAGAGACAAGGTATATATAATTCATTATATTTTCAGAGTAATTTATAATCCCAGTATCATTAAGATGATTTCAAAATTTCCCATATTCAAAACTGTATAATTCACTTGGCATCTTTATATATTTCTGTTAATGCCTATTAACATATTTTGCAGAGACTCAGGCATATTATTTTATTAAAAATAACTGTATTTCCATTTCTAATAAAATATTTATATTTCTTACTGTAAATATTTTACTAAAGACTTTTGAACATTTTTATCAGCATTTAAAAATAGAATCAAATCAAAGTAATATCTTAGCAGTAAGGACTAAATTGTTATTTGCCAGTTTTTTACTTGCATAGATCATTAATACTGAAAGTGAAAGAGATATCTGTATACACAATATATGGAAAAATATTCCTAGGAAAATTAAAAATATTCAGTTTGGGGATGATAGCTTAGTCAGAAAAGTACTTGCATGCAAATATGAGGACTTGAGTTGATTCCCCAGCACTTTTTAAATTCCTAAGGGGATGCTTGTAATCCCAGCGCTGGGGACTAGAAAACAGAAGGCCCCTGTAGTTCAGTGACCAATAAGCTCTGCCTATGCTGTGAGTTCCAGGCCAATAAGAGACAGTCTCCGTCAACAGAGTAAACAGACATTGAGAAATGACATCGGAGATTGACTTCTGGTCTCACATGTATGCCCATACAGGTGCCCATGCACCATCCTACACACATGCACAAAGGTCCACACAATTACAAATAATACTAAGATGCTTATGAAAAATAAACTGAACAGATAATTAGCCTAAGATTGAGTAATAGAGAAATACTGGTTTCCTTGAAGGAAATAAAATGTATATGTTGAGAATTGTGTGAAAATGTAATATCTAATAAAATTAAATTTAATCATGCATAATGTATAACACAAATATATCTTAGATTATTCTCCTTAAAACGTATTAATAATTTTTTCTTTCTATGAACTAGGATAAGGCTTCCTCTCCTATTCTGTGGCTCTGTTAAAAAAAGCAGTAAAACAATGAGGCAGCAAGAACCATTGAAGTTGAAGGCTTAATTCGTTTTCGCTCTGTCTCTTGTTTCCTGCACTTCTTTTATTTCCTGACTAACCACTCTCTACCCCCATTTGCTGTTCTGCATTATAATTCATTGCCATAAACTAATGTTAAATTTCTTCTCAGTAAACTAAGCTAAATACATGCACAATGATGGATTTATAGTACAAATGGGAAGGAATTTGTGTGTGTGTTTGTGTGTCTGTGTGTGATCTCACTTGTACTTTCTTCTTTAAAATAATTATATAGAGGCAGCCAACGGGATCTTGGGTTTTAGTCTTTGACTCCTGTGAGAATATCTCCATTAACTGGGCTTGTCTGGAACACCATAGACTGAGAATCAATACACTGGGTTACTGATACATTGTTATCTTCCCTTATATTGTGTTTTACAAGCAATCTTCTGTGAGAGGAGGTGAGTGAGTGGAAGATGCTTTGGACAAGAGGCTTCTTAGGAACTGCTTCAGTTAACTTGGGCTACTATATCAAACTTTAAGTTGATGCTTTAAGCCTTAGATATCTGTTATTCATAGGTCTGAGAAAGCCACCATCAAGGCACTGGCAGAGTAAGATCATGGGGGGGGGGGGGAGGGCTCTGTTTTTGATTTGACAATGGCACCTTGCTGGGTCCTTACAGTGTGGATTACATTTTTTTCTACCTTATTCTTCCTATGAGTGTTCTGCTATCCTCCAGATATAAACCTAATTACCCACAGAGACTCTACCTCCAAAGGCTGCCAACCTAGCTTAGCCAGTGAACAATGATTCAAGCTTCAAAACAACATTTGATGCACTTGGAGTAGATAGATTTTACTCTTTCTCTGTTATCAGTGCTAGAAACATCATTCAGAGAAGATCCCTCAGAATCTCAAAAAGCCCTGGCAACAGTACTTAAACATCATTTTGAGTACATTTATTTTGGACTTCTAGTACAGCTCAGATTTTATTTTTTTATATTTATTAGAGTGTTATTTCTACTTAGTATTATAAATACATTGTTTCCAAAATAAGCCATAACTTTTGGAGTCTAAGTATTCAAATATATGTGATACAGATAAAGGAGGAGCCAGTTAAGGAAAATTCTGTGAAGAAGGTGTTGAGATCTGTGAATGGAAATTTTAGCTGACCGTAAACTTTTGCATAATTTAAGAACAGCATGATTTGTCCTAATAAGAAAAAATGGAAAAGTTTGCTCTTCAAATGAATTTCTTGTGAGTAAATACAGTATAGCATAATTGAAACTACCAATCGTTAGACAGAAGAGGACTCATGTGTTTAGCTGTAATGCTATTTTATGTAACTTCTGAAACTAGTGCCCAAGTTTTAAATAATAGCTTTATGTACAAATGTATGTCGTGGCATCAATTTAAGAACCAAGAGTGACACACTGGGTTCTCAAAACTGCTCTAGTGTCTAATTTTAAAATGACTTTACAACTAAGTCATAAATAACACCTTCACAATATCTTCAAAAATAAATCTATGTAAAAGACTTCAAAGAAAAGCTATAGTTATATAATTAAATACCACAAAATTACCACATAGAACATTACAGATGGGAAAGGTGAAACTCAGATGAAAGGTTTATGTTATTAATGCAATTTTCTACATGCAAATATTTTTCTCTATATTTGTTAGCTCTCATAATCTGGATTTGGAAACCTAAAGAATCATTCTTTGAGAATATTTATGTCCTATTTAGATAATTGTGCTAAAATTTCCTGAGTTTTAGGATATTACTCTGGAAATCCCCAAATACTGCAAAAGCCTCCATTTTAGAGGTTCAGGTTTTATTATTCTTTTGTTACCAAATACTTTTCCTTTGGTAGTTACTTTGTATTTCTCTTGTTAATGTGACGTTAAGATTATGTATAATAAATCTACTTTATTAAAGAATACCTTGTCTGTAGACACTTTTAATTGCAAAGATAAGGAAACTCCATTTGGTTCACTCTTAATCTTGTCAAAGGCAGGCTCCCAATGTAATCCCCCCTTTTCCCTAGTTCCACACAAGTTGTCCTCTAGTCTAAAATCTAAAATAACCAATTTCTTGTTTCCAATGACCTTGTCTTTTAACACATATACACTTTAATAGCTATTGGGTTAAAATCGTTCTTGTAGTATTCAGTATTTCGGTTTTTTTTTTTTTTTTTTTAGTATTCAGTATTTCTTATTCATTTCTTGCTCAGTTATATGTATCTTTCATAATTTTGAAGTGCGATTTATTTTCTTATCCATAAGATTTTGTGAATTTTATTGAATTCCATATAATCTAGTATTATACTTTGTACAAATAATTTCTTCAAGAGAATCATAAAATTTACATTCACAATTATCTGGAGGTCCCTCCACATCAAACAAAACAAAACAAAAACAAAGCCCAGAGTCCCATTTCTCTTACTCCTATCTGTAACAAATTGCTTGAAATTATTGTTTTGACTTAGTTCTTTCTATTTCATCTCATCACTTGTGTTCTAAATATTTCTTTTTAAGCAATTTAGTGAAAAGCACTTTATTAGGATCAATTCTATCCCCACCCGACTATTCCAAGATCCTTCCCATTTCTTACACACCCCACTTCATTCCTTCTTTTCTTCTTCTTTTCACTCTCATCAAAAAGAAAGATACATAAAAAATTAATCAAATCATCATTCAAAGTGAAAATCAAACAACCTAAAAAGAGAGGAAAAGGGAGAGAGAGAATGAAACAAGTACATCCCTCTGCTCCCGCCCCCCCCCCAAAAAAAAACTAAAAGAAAAGAAACAAAGGAGCAAACAGCATGGCTTCTGATTTGTATTGGCCAACCACATGCTGGCCCTGGGGCTTGCCTTGGATTGATACTCCCAGTGTGACACTCCATTGAAAAAAATTCATTTTCCCCTCTGCAGCAGTCACTTGCAAATACCTTAGGGACAGGATATTGTGTTCTCTTCCACATTTTTTAAGAGTATCTTATATTGGATTAATGTTTCATCTCAAATTCAGGATGAGCTTATTCTCCAGATCCTTAAATGTGAAGATTTGTTATAGGGAGCACGTAAATCAGCCACTGTTCAGAATATATTTTGTCTGACACTCACCTTGTGTTCGCCAGTGTAGTCTCCATTGCCCACTCAATGCTAAGGCCTCCCCCATTTTGTTAAATGATATAAAGTTTAAGCTTTTCACTTGGGAATTTAGAGTATTTTGCATTTTGATAATGATTATATGTCTGAACTACAGATTATACACTGAATTCTTTGAAGATCAGGAAATTTTAACCAAGCATCAGTGTTTTGGTGAAATGCTCACACCATAAGCAAATTACAGATAAAGAAAGGTATCATTCATATGATGCCAGATTTGTCTCCATAATTTGTGTAAAATTTACAAGCAACTTTAAAACACATGCTTTCTTAATTAATTATTTACCTTTTTGTTGTATCTGTGGCTCACTGTTTTAATACATGGGGAGCTGTTCAGTTTTGTTCCTATGAGGGTAGAGTCTTCATTTTACTAGCTAGCAAACACGTTCAGAGAATCATTTCTGCTTTAGAAAATCTATTACTGGTAGCCTCATGAATGTACTCCAGAAATCAAAGAAGATAATTAGCAAGAGAGTGTCACATAACGTTCAGATTTTCCCTTGTGTCTCATTTAAGATGCCTGCATTTAGGAGAAGATACCCAGTTAATGAGGATTTGTAAAGCAAATAACTGAATTATGTAATAATTTATATTTATCTTGAGTGAGATTTTTAGTCATGAGACTCACATCACTTTTTTATTGTTTTTTGGAATAATTCGACTAAGAATCAATTTTGTGCTGTATTTAAAATGATATAGGTCATATAGCAATCTATATAGAAGTCATATTTTTCTATTTATATTCAAGTAAAACATTTGAATTTTCAAACCTCATAGCGTTACCCTAAGTCTCATAATAGATAAAGTCTTCCATTTTGTCCACGTGGAAGCTCCTTAATAAAAACGAAACCCTGAAAATATGTGAAGAACTTTATAAAAGCGGTGTGGTAACTGACAGGGTAGCAATACAAAGCTTTCGGCACAGAGTCCTTCAAGAACTGTTACAGACATTGATGGCTTACTTTGGATCTTATGTATAAAAGACCTGTGATGGCCAGAAAGGGAAGGACAACAGAGGATGATTCCTTTGTTAATGCTGTCTGGTGAAATAACCACCTTCTTCTTCCTCTGGATTGTCAAATTTGATCCCCATTAGAAAGCTGCACTTGTTACTTACATTATGTATCGGATGGACTGTTCTGAAAAGGAAAATATTTCTAAATAATGTTGAAAACAGCCAAAATAAGTGGGAGAAATAAATGTACCCTGTTATTCCAAACGTGAACTTTAATTGCTCTCCGACCCACCCTGATAGACACCCGTGTTCTTCCCTTGTGTTTTGTTATTTCATTGCTTGTGGTCATTGGCCAGCCCTCTTTCTTTCACATGTGTGCCAACAGATAAATCACCATCGATGTAAACAACAGAGCAGCACAGACAGATAATCAAGCCATTCATTCCTCCATTCTCGTTACCCCTGCGCTTTTCAGTTAACATCATGGTTCTGATGCTGCAGCCACATCAGTAGTTCCTGTTTCCTGACAATTTCTCTGAGTTCTCCACAGCCTGATCTCCACCACTACTGTTATTTTGATGATTGTCTGGGAAATGCCACACATTTTATATTAGACATCTGTATCAGACAGCCATTTTACTATTTGGATGCTGCAAAACACAGAAAAGTATATGATTAATAAAGCATGATCATGAAAATCTTTATGAGTTTTATGATCAGGGTCATTATCACTTAATTAAATGCTAAGAGGTTTCTTTCTCTTTAGAGTCTCCTTCCCTCTTTTCTTTCCTCCCTCTCTCCCTCCTTTCCTGTGTGTGTGTAAATTTGCTTGCAAGTCTGAATGCGTGTGTCTGTGTGTGTGTACATGAATGTAGAGGCCAGAGTTAGAAGTCAACTTAATTTGAAAGAACACTATGATTTCTATATTCATCCTTCTAAATACAGTGATGAAAAATATAAATATCTCTCTTGTGAGGTTTGCAAATTAATGCCATGTAACGGGAATATGACAGACAATAGTAACAGTATGTTTCTTCATGTAATCACTTTTATAAAGCAAATCATGAGATCACAATCATCTCCTATGGATCATCTAGTAGGATCATGAGGCAGAGCATGAGGGTGTGAGGACACTAGTATCCGACAGTCCTGTCTTCTGGTCTCCTAAGACAGACAGAGCAACCAACTTCTGTTGATTGTAAGCCATCAAGTCTCTGATTCTCTGTAATAGCAGCACTAATTGTGGTGTTGGATGATTCCTCTGTGCCAGTCATGTTCCTTCAGGGCTGTCAACTGATTACGATCCATGTAGGAGCTTTTTTTATTTAATATGCTATTGTTTTATTGAATATTTCAGGAAGCTCCTAGTTCAATATAATTGAGCTTTTGTTAACCGATATTTGATTATTTAATCATTTCACTGGATTTTGAATCATGATGTTATAGAATAATAAGAATCAAATTGATGGTTGAATGTCTAACTGAAGGTCACAATGAGAACTAGTAGTTAAAAAAAAGGTAAAGAACAAGAGGCCATGAGTTTGAATGAGGGCAAAGGATGAGGGTACCTCAGAGGGCTTTGGGGGAGAAAAAGGAAAGGGAAATGATGTAATGGTATTATAATATCAAAATATTTTAAATGGCGCACAAAACTAAAATAGAAAATTGTTCAATATTAATAATAGGAAGTTGTGAGGTGTTATAGTTAGAAATTACATTGTTTTAAACAAAAACAATATTGAGAGGACATGGTTTACTGTGGCTTACACGTCCATATCATGGTCCATCAGCTGAGGAAGTTAGGCAGGAATTGAAGGCGAGAACTTGGGGCCAGGAACTGATGGAAAAACTATAGAGGAATGCTGCTTATTCGCATGCTTCTCATGACTTGCTTGGCCTACTTTTACATAGTATCCAGGACCAACGGCTCAGAGTTGGCATTGCTTACAGTGAGTTGGGCTACCCACACATTAATCATCAGTCAAGAAAAGGCTCCTGAGGCTTGTCCACAGGCCAAGCTAGTGGGACATTTTCTCAACTGAAGTTTACTCTTCCAATATGGCTCTAGCATGTGTCAACTTGACATAAAACTAGCCAGCACATGCGGGGGAAGTGGTGGTGCACAACAGCACTCAGGAGACAGAGGCAGGCAGATCTCTGTGAGTTTGAAGACAGCCTGGTCTACAAGATCTAGTTCCAGGACAGGCCCCAAAGCTACAAAGAAACCCTGTCTCGAAAAACCAACCAACCAACCAACCAACCAACCAACCAACAAACAAAAACTAGTCAGCACACGTTTATTGGCAAATACAGTGGTCCTGAGTTCAAGTTGCAGACTTTTCCTGCACTTACAGTCTTTTCAACACTTTCAACCCGCATCTTTCAAAGTTGCTCCTCCGCTAATTTTGTTGTAACCAATGCTTCCATTTCACATACGAGGCATGATGGACTTGCTTCCTTTATAATGCAATCTAATCCTGTTCTCTGAGTATTTGTATTCTTTACTTACATTGTTCTATTGTCTAGTGGTAACCAGCATAAGTACATAATTATATGCTTTGTTTTGTTGGTAACAGATTTCAAGATGCACTATTATTATGGTGCTGTTTGAATTGTATTTACTGTATCAACATAAACATATAACTTTAGCTGAATTATTTGCCTGGTTTACTGTGATCCACAAGTTATTACAGTGGTGTCAGCTTGAAAATGTTATGTGATATTAAAACCACTGGATTCTTTCAGCTCAGACTTGCCTTCAAAATCCTTATAATTTTTCCCTATGGTTCATTAGGCACTATTCAAGCTAGGTATATCCTTTAGCATCATATGAAACCCCTGCATAGCAATTTCAATACAGTTTAGAATTCTCACAGTAGGTGGTGGCCCAGTTGATACCTTCTGTTAAGTTCCAGACCCCATCGCTCTGTGCATAAGCTGTTATCACTCAAACATAAACTTAATAAAATTTTAAAAAGTTCAGGGTATTTATATTGCAAAGTTAGAATCCCTTGCAATGTTTCTGTACTTTGGATTTTCATAGGTAACCCAAACATAGTGTAAAGCATGTTAGTGTATTAGGTGAGAAAGTTGTCGCAATCATGGTATTTTACAATCTTTTTAAATTATCTTCTCCTTTCTTCTTCAGGACTGTAAATAAAATTTACCAAAGGATGTGGGAATTAAATCTATATTTCTTTAACCATGGAGTTCCACCTCTCCCGATGGCCATCAGTCCTCTGATTGCCCAGGTGCAGTGTTGCCCTGTGTGTACTCTTGTGTCTCTCCCACTTTGACTTGCCTTACTGCTTCTAGTGAATGGAAAGAATCAAATGAACATCTGTGGGAATTTGTGGGAGGTCTATGATAACAAGAATGGTTAAAAAGACTTTTTTTCCCGGATTAGAGAAGCAACTGTTAAAGAGTTTTAGAGCAGGTCTCCCTGGAGGCTGGAATGCATATGTCAGCCTTTGAATTTCCACTTAATAGTTCTGGAGAGAAATAAATCTATATGGAGGTTACTGTAGCATGAATTCTACCATGGTTTGTGCTGCAGGTGAGCCTGAGTCATGTCTTGAGATGCAATCAGTGGGGTCAATCTAGAATGTTGCCATTATGACAATGAAATATTATGGGTAGTATGTGTGCTTGCTAAGCACAACTTATAAAAAAACCTAACTTACCTTCTCTATATTTGAAGCTATAGAACATTTAGAAGTGTCTGGAACTGAACAAATTTGAAATGGAGACTCTAAAAGCTTTCATTTAATGAGTGGTTGTAACTAAAAAGGTGTTTTACATAAAATAGATTGTATCTAAGGAATAACAAAATGAAGATGACACTAGTATTTTGTAGCTGGTCATAATGTAGTGACAAAGTCTTGGAAGTAATGTAAGCATGAAAGATGTACATTCACAGAATCGGGAGATCAGGGCGATACGGCTGCAAAGGTGTGGCCATCAATTTTGTGAAGAATGATGACATCCGCATCCTCAGGGACATAGAACAGTACTACTCCACCCAGACAGATGAGATGCCCATGAATGTGGCTGACCTGATCTGAAGCTGGTGCTCGTGCATCACGGGCCTGGATATGGCGCCTATTGTGAGCTCCTCCTTGGAAACGGGAAGCCTCTGTTTAATGGGGTTTAAATGAACTGTCTTCTCACAGCCCCTCAGGAAGACCTTGGGCGCTGCCATCTTTTCTAACCCACATGTAAATAATCCAATGCTTTGAGCCTTTTACATTAAACATGGAAATTTTTCCATGAAAAATAAAGAAAGATGTCATAGGAAAAGGGACACTGTGATTAAGAAAGATGAAAAATAAACATAGTTAAAATCCCAGAGCACAAAAACATGGAACGTTCCCAGTGGAAACTATAGAAAAAGGAATGTGAGAATGAGCAGGTGTACCTTGAGCGGTGGCTGAGCAGTACGGAGCAGTTGGCACCAATGCAGAGAAAGGGCATTTGATCCCTAGCACCCATACAGGTCAGCCCACAGCAGCTTGTAACTCCAGCCACAGGAACGAAAGCGCCTTCTCTTGTCTTTGTAGGCACCCACAGGACTGAGATTTAAATAAAACTTCTACCAAATGGAGTAAAGGTGGGAGAAAAGTGGAAGGAAGGCAGTGAAGGAATGATCGGTTGCCCTTTGGGGCTGAAACTAATGACCTGGGATGGAATAGCCAAGAAAGTAGCAAAGCATAGTTGGAAATATTAGCTATCACAGGCCACTGTGAAAATATACACAGACTTGAGGCAGTATTTGTTCATGTTCTGCTGAGCAGACTGTGTGGTTATGCATTAACTAGCTCCAGCTTCAGCTTGCCTCTGTGAATTATTAAGCAAACCTGAGATAAGAGATTCACTCACAGCTTGATACCTTCACTTTTGGAAATCTCCACTGTGTACGTTCTGCCTCAGCAGTAAGAGTGCTCGAGCTCGGAGAGTCCCCAGCTTCACACGGTACAAGGTCCTAACTGACTTCTGGAGTTTTCCTTTGACCCTGGCACAAGCACTGTGACATGAGATGTCACCTACAAAATAAGAAACCAAACGAACAAACAAATAAGTAAATAGTTTCAGTGGTGATTTTTAGCCATTACTTAGTTGACACTATGTCAATGGAATAGTAATCAATAAGAAAGTAATTTATTACAATATCATAAGAAAATACCCCTATTAAATATTATTTAACTAAAAGAAAAGTACTTCCTAGAAACCAGGGATGCTATGTATTCATGCTAACACCATCAATGGTTCTACTCAGAAAAGCAAGGAGAGTTTCCAAACAATTAAATCTTATTAAGTAATGGGCTAATACTACAGAGTTCCAGTAGTTGGAAAAACTTATTGATATTAACATTCCTAGTATTATAATGACAAATAATTTTTCTGGTTAAAATGCAAACTAAAGATACAGCTAATATTAAAGCTATAAAGATATTCCTTACAAAGGAAAAGATGCAAATTGGGATGCTCATTATTACTATTAATACTAAAAATTATTTTAAAGTTTTGTAGGAAGCAGGATATAAAAGAGAATTAAATCACTTGTGCTGAAAAAAAGGCTAAATGTAGGATTATTTTCCATCAAACAGGTTTTCCCTAGAAAATACATGATCATGAAAAAAATTCAAGGAAAATAATAAAAAAAATTTAAGGCATTTATATATTCTTGAAATGCATAAATGGTAAAAAAAAATTCTGTTTAAAACCAAATAGAAAAGCTAGTAATTGAGAAATAAAGCAGTAAGCTACATGTTAATCTTTTAAATACAATTTTAAACTCATATTTTATATATTTTATTTTACGCAGGAGGTATTGTTCAGTAGTAGAACCATATATACAGAAACAATAAACACACTCAGCAGAGGTTCTAGTTTACAAATGAATTAAAAAAGAAGATGAACAGATTTCAAAGAGGCTTTCCAACTGACATCAAGAACAGTAATTAATGTCACATGCCATAGTTGGCTAGCCATTTCCACACAAAAGATCCTAATTTAAACATAACAGATTTATTTGTAACATAATTATTTATAAATCAGGGAATTATTTGTAATGTAATATAAAGGTTTCATTTCATATGTGCTTATATATGCTGAATATTCTACAAAGAAATCAAAATAAAAATTAATTTTGCATCTAGATGGTGGTGTCTCATGCCTTTAATTCCAGCATTTGCAAGGCAGAGGCAGGGCTGAGTTCGAGGCCAGCCTGGTCTAGAGAACTGGCCCCACAACAGCCAGGACTATACAGAGAAATTATGTCTCAACCCCCCCCCCAAAAAAAAGCTTTTTAAAATGTAATTTTGCCTTAGGTTACTTATAGTGATAGTGAGGGAACATTTAATTTTTCATCATATCTTTTTATGTATTCTGATTTATTTTAACAATGATTATATCTTATTATGGAAATTATCTAAAGTTAAAATAAAATAAATGGACTTTATAAAGCAGAACTGTGTTTGAAGAAGTAGCTTTTACACTTAACTATTACATGTGTGTATCCACCGTGTGGTTTCTAAGGGTTGGCAAAGTCATTAGGTTTAGCCACAAATGCCTCTATCTGCTGAACCGCTTTGACAGCCCATAAAAAACTCCTAAATCCAAAAGTAATACAAGAAACCACAAACAAAGTTACAAAAAAGTTTGAATTGTGAGAGGTATAAAACAGACTAAATCTTTTAATGAATGAGATAAATAACTTAATATATAATAGCAGTCAGTATTCTACCAAGTAATTCACTTTGAGACAGTGACAGTGAAGAGGTAATTGAGAGAAAGCAGCCTGTTCTCCAGCTGGAACCATGAGGGCCACGCCAGAGAAGTGGAAGGTTCCTAATTGATAAAGTGCCTGTAAAAGATGTTTGCCCAAAAGATCTATTGGAGGCAAGGGGAAGCTTTCCTATTGAAAAAAATTAATCTTCATCTAAAGGAATATAGTCATATGGACAGAACTGAGATCAAATGACTAGCATGGCATAAACATTGGCAACTTCTTGTTACTGTAGAACACAAACTGACATTCTAATTGAGAATCAGAGATAGCAGTAGTGTGTGCTCATGGGTCTACGAGGTATTTTAACGTCTTCGCTTGTGTCAGATATTCAGCTGCATCTTGGTTAACGTTAACATGGTCTCAAATAGCATGTAGAGGAATGTGAAACTGTACTGCATAGGGCAATCTGTTCAGTTAGTAAGCAGTGAGTACTTGTCAAATTGAAATAAACACACACACACACACACACACACACACACACACACACACTGCACACGGGAGCAGGGAGAGAACACATTGGGAGTGGAACACTGCTGTATCTCTTCCCAGAGAGCTGTCAAATTAATACAAATTATGACAGCAAAATGTCAGTTTTCATATTTTTAAAGAGATCAAAAGTAATAAACTCAAATGCTAGCCAGGAAAGGTAAGTGTGTCTGTAGAATACAGCCAGGACAAACCTTTGCTAGCAGTTTGAAAATCTACTGACATTACACTCTTGTTCCTTTCCACTCAGTTTCTATTTCTTGGAATTTTACTTTGTGTTCCTAAGGGCCAGTTTTCAGTTCCCAGCACCATCGTGGCACCACACAATCTTCTTCAACGCCAGTGCAGGGTATCTGATGCTCTCTTCTTGATGCTGATGAGGGCTCCAGCTTTACATTCTGTTTGTCAACACTTCTACACATAAACTAAATAAATCTTCAAAGAAAGATTTAAAGGTAAAATAGCTAATAAGTAAATAGGTGTATGTTCACATTCCTGTGACCATGAATATGATTGTATATAATTGTGTTAAATGAAAACTTAAATATTCAAGTAGGATATGTATCTTATACTCACAATATAGAAAACATTTTATGATGAAAAAGTCTAGTGGCATAAATTAGAAAGTATGACACTGTGTATTCAAAATTTAATTTAGAAATGATTTCTAGGATTTTTATTCTTTCAAAAATATTGTTAGCATATTATTTTGAAGCTTTTAAATGAAATTAATAGAGAATAAAGTACTATAGTGTGGTCACAGGTGTTTAATTATTAATTCTCGAGTGAATCCAAGTTACCACATTAATAATTGGCTTAAAGAAAGCTGAGAGGCTTGGAAGTGCAGGACAATTTAGTTAGAAACAACATTGAAGTCATTTCTTTGATTTGAAAAGAGAGATGGGAATTACGTGCTGTACTTTTTAAATGATGGTGAAAATGTCACTCAGCAAACTTTATGTTATCAACTTATTGAGAACCTAAAACAGGTTATTCTTATCAGGATTTACAAACATTTTCTGTGTGTGCCAGAGATCCAGATTCCTCCATTTGTAACATCAGAAATTTGTATGCCTTAATTAGCTCGTCATTCTTGGATCAGACATTGTAATCTGTGCAAGTAACAGCACGGCCCACCCATTTCCTGCATAGCTATACTTTCCTAGCAATCCTGGCTTATTTAACTAACCATGCAAAGGACCTCTAAAGCCAGAGTCAGAAAGAAGGGACTGTAAATCTAAACCATCTCAGTGAACTTTATAGATTGTAAATATTTAAGTGGAAAAGATTATCACACACTTTCTCAGCTAAAGACAGGAAGACAGCAGTGTTGCTCTCTTAAAAGAAATGATCCAGCTATTTCTGTAGCTTCTCCCAGCAGGACCTTCCATTGCCTTTAGTTGGGTGTCCCAGACTCTGCACAGCTCGGGGCAGTAATTCACTCAGCTTAAGGTCACCTCATCACTTTTGTTATTCACAAGATTAGGAACAGTTCACATTTTTTCTGCTGCATGTCGATTATTTATTTTTCTGCTCTATGTAGTTTGGGTATATGTGAATTTCAGCTCTGTCAAAATCTGCACACGTCCTATGGGACAGCTGTGTGGGCGTCACACAGCTGTTGTAGGAAGTCCCTCTGCAGCAGCTTCCGGTTCCCAGTGACCTGTTCTTATCTAGTCCAGTGGTAACTCTTCTGTACTTACAACAGATAGAAACCATTATTGTGGATATTCCAAACTGACCGCACCTTCATTTCTATCCTTCCACAATTCCATGTTAAATGATTCAAATTATACAGATCTATATCTCTGACAGTACCAATACCTGTATAATGGCTGTCTATACTCTGTGCTATTTAATTTGATGTCACAATGTTGCTTGATACCATTATAGTCAATTAGTGACATACTTTCAAGGAATAATAGTTGTTATGAAGCTTCTTTTAAAAAGTTATCGATGTATAAACTCACATAAGTACTGGTGACAGGAAAGTCTATGCAAACCTTCCTGGGTAGCAAAGTCGATCAATGGGAATGGGGCCGCTGATGAGAGCACGCTAGTGGGGTGTTGGGGAGCATGTTCAGAGTGTCTTGTATATTTGTGTGAAAATGTCTTTAGTAACACTGTATTATAAAAAGAATATATAAAGAATGTTGTAAGTAAGAAATGCATGCTTTCTGTGATGCATATTTGAAATTAGTTGGCCTGTGCATTGTGAAATGGAACCTCACACTAAGAACGAGATTTGCGAATAAACTTTATCACAAAAATGAAAAATCCACAGAACTACAACAAGCACATCTTTGATGTGTCAATATGTGAAATTTAAAAGTGTAAAGCTTTTATTTTTGTTTCTGGTTATTTTTTCATTACTATGACTTTTATTTTTAAAAGCATATCAACTTAACCCTATATTTTACTTTCTAAGCATCTGCCTGCCTGAGACTGATTTGTGGGAGGTCTGAGCTAAATTGCAGGAGTCTCTGAGGCAGTGGGGTCAAGTTAGCCAGTTCTCCAAGTGCTTGGAGAAGATCGATGCTGAGAGACCAAATAAGGACACGAGGTTTTTGGATCTGACTAGTCAGAAGTATTTAGGGTATTTGTTATAATTTTAATAAAGAAGAACAAATGAACAATCTTATGGCAGTCACTCAGAGATTTGATATAGTACAACTGAAATGCACCTGAGGAATTACTTCTGAACACACACTGTGTTATAAAGTGTGCTATGCTTGGAAACACACTGACATGTCAGTTTTCATTCTTCTTAATATTTTGTCATATTAAATATCTAGAAAGTAATGTTATGTATGTGCTCATTCATTCAGGTGGTGTAGCCCTGAATGACACTTATGAATACTCTATACAATAACTGCTCAGGAAATTGTAAACCCTATTTCTCAATGATCTTATATCCAAATACGAAAACTATAAAAACAGAGATGTTTCCCTTAAGAATGAATTTCTCACTTTTTCATATGAAGAATAGTTATGCACTTACTGCCATTCAAATTTGACCATAGCATTGTAAAAGGCAACTAGTAAAATTGAATGAACAGTCCCTGTTCTTTATAATATAGCTACTCCATTAGCCTAGGCTGAACATGCTAGGTTTCTTCGATGAGAATATAAAATAAGAAAATGTCACTTTTCCGACAAACGTATAAAACTGTCTGCCGTCTGAGTGCTCTCTGTCTCCTGCCCTACCTGAGGCAGTAGTGACCTGCCATCAACTGCTCTCTGGGGAAGTCTGTCATCAGAGAAAGGAGAACAGACTCTACTGAGCAGACAGTGAAGGATGAGGCCCTAATTCCAACAACTGGCAAAGCACTGAACATTACACAGAGAATGTGGTGAGCTGGCAGTAGATACACTGAGTCCAGCCTCACGAAAGACCACACTACTCAGTAATACTCCAGCCACCATCTCATGAGAGCTGTACAGCAGGAAAGCCTGCCTAAGCCTGGCCTCCTGTGTAATTTGTAGTCAATAAGTGCTCAAGATTTAGAGTCAGTTCTTAATATACCAGTGGATAAAATTACAGACACTAATCCAGAAGGAATCACCTAGGCTAAGATCCTAGAACCATAACTTAGTTTCTATGTGACCATTCATATTTCTAAATAATTTTATTTAAATTGTCTCTGGTGTTACTATAAGCTACTTCATATTTTTGAAATAAGAAAGTTGTTACTAGTGGGAAAAATTCTCACCCCATACATTTTATGATTATTAAGACAGCATCAATCAGGCGGTAGTGCACACCTTTAATCCCAGCACTCGGGAGGCAGAGGCAGGTGGATCTCTGTGAGTTTGAGGCCAGCCTGGTCTACAGAGCTAGTTTCAGGACAGGCTCCAAAGCTACAGAGAAACTCTATCTCAGAAAAAAAAATCATACTGATAGCTACTAACATTAATCTGAGTCACAATTGCAAACACATTCATAGTTGCTGTGGAATTTATCTCCTTTTCCCCCATTTTAATCAGATTTACCTTCCTAGTCCTAGCAAAGACATAACGTGCTATTATAGAGCACTAGCACCTGACATAATGTGCTATTATAGAGCACTAGCACCTGAAGAGATGGTAGTATTCTGGAGTCCAGCACTTCTGTTTGTAGCTGTATACATGTAGCCAGACGAGATCAGTCATCATTGAAAAAATACCGTTAGTAAAATAGGCCTTCATGGAATGGGAGATAACATAATAGATGCTTTGATGGGGCATGTCCCTCAATTCTTGTTTTCTTGGAGGAATGAATTCAGTATAGAAACATGGACAATTTGTTTTTTTTTTCATGGTTTATTTTTTTATATTTAAAAATTTCCATCTCCTCCCCTCCTCCTCCTCCTTCCCTCCCCTCCTCCAAACATGGACAATTTGAACAGATATTACTTAGCAAAGCAACAGCAGAAGAGCTAATCAAAGAGAGATTGGAGTGAGCTGTCCCAAGGTGGAGAATAGCATAGTGGGGCTTGTGTTGTGGATTTCAAATAAATTTTAAGAACATTGATGAGGTGGCAAATTCTTGAGTTAATGTGACATAATTCCTCTCCCAAATCCATGGTGGGCTGGATACCCAGTGATCACCATACAAAGGGGAAGTTCTAAAACTCTGGGCAAATGAGATAATGATGCCAAGTCTTTTGAGAATGAAGATGGTCCATGACCTTTCTCTTGCCATGACAAAACTCTATGGCCAAGAAAATGTATAAAAGAAAGTGTTTCCTTTTGTCTTGAGATTTCCAGAGTTTATAATCATCATAGTGGGGATGACAGCAGGCAGGCAGGCATGGCATTTCAACAATAGCTGAGAACTTACACCTTGGTCTTCAGTCATGAAGCAGAGAGAGCTAGCAGTAAATGGTGGACCTGGAAAGCTGTCCATGGTGGCACACCTCTTCCACCAAGGCCACACACCCTATATTCCCAAGCATCTCTATCAGCTGAGGAACGAGTGTTCAAATATATGAGTGTAGGGAGCCAATATTATTCACACCGCCAAATGGACCCTTTGTTTGTACATGTGTGTGGTTGAATACACAGATACCTTGGGTTATGACATAGTTGGAACAGCCTATCTGCAGCTTCATGGATGTTTAACTGCTCAGGGGTATGACCACACTCTGAAGATGTAGCTACCAAGTTGTAGCCCCATCTTCCCTTGGTTCCCTCTCATCTAGCTCTTTGTGTGGGAAGGTCTGAAGTAGGCTTCCATCTGCATTGGTTGGATCACTTTTAGAAAGTATTCTTAAAATGTAGCCTCTCGTTTCTGGGGGGGGGTGATTTGAGAGAACTTCAGGGGTGCTAACGAGAGCTCACTGAAAGCTGCTTCCATTTGCTGTTTGTGAAGCTCAGCTTCCTTCTGCTCCATGCACTTCCTTTTCTCATGGCTGTGCTTAGCTCTGCCGCTTTAGCACACCTTCTCACCCTGACTTTCCCTTCTCCATAACAATTATCTGTGGCACTTTCTAAAGGGCTTTTCAGATAGATTAGTTATAATGCTGTTCTTATGAAAAAATATTTAAAACAACCCATGCAAACATCCTTGTTATTCTTATTTCACAGAAATATTTTTAAAATATTTACTTTTTGTATGTTTGGGGGATATGCATGCTACAGGCAAGTGAGATCACCTGCTGTGCCGTCTTACAGGCCTGATTGTGAACATTATGAAATTATGCAGACTTCCTTATGGAGTGCTTTGGAGCAAAGATTATAATGTACTTCTAGTTGTTATTGTTTTATTTTTTTGAGGCAGGATGTCCTGTAGCTTTAGATATCCTCAAATTCACTGAACACATGAATTTGGCCTTAAGGTCTTCATCCTCTAGTCTCCCATCCAAGTGCTAGGATTATAAACTTGAGTGGCAACGTTGTTTCAAATGCTTGATTATATTACTTCCATTTCTCAAGTTTTGAATAAGTAGATCTCTCTTAAATTTGAATTACTCTTTTTTTTTTTTTTATAAATTGAACCAATAAGGGAGTAAATGACACACAGGTTTTGTTTGTCTAGAAAAGAACATAATTCAAACACAGTAAATAGTGACTTGGTTATTTTAATCTTTAAATTCACTGGCAGAGGACATGCTATTTTGAAAGTCATATGGTTCATGTCTTTTCACTGAGTAAGTAAAATTATAAATTTCCACCATAAATACAATAAAATTCAAGTGGGAGTAATGACCACCCACACATTATACTAACATATTCACAAAGCACAATGCAATATACCACAGAAGAAATAAAGAGCTAATATTTTATTTTATTAAGTTAATCTGCAAAGATTTTCATCCCAAAGTAGAGGGTTGTTTTAAAAGTGGTTTTGAGCAGCTTTATTCTGCTTACTTTATAAAATCTTCAGATAAAATGTTATATAAAAAGTCAAAACTTTTAGAAAAAGTTTGCACACTAAAATAAAATTAACTGAAAATTAGTAGCCTAAATTATTTCAAAAGTATCAGCATTTTATCATATTATTCTATTTTGTACATGTATACTTCTTTCAAAATATTTTTCATCATATCTTATGTGAAAGTTTTCCATTCACCGTTCATGTTGGGTACTTTCCTCACTACTTGCCATATTTAGCAACACAAGTTAGGGAGATTACTTTGGGCTCCAAGTCTGAAGAAATACAGTCTATTCTGGAAGAACAATTTCATGACTTGAGTGGAAGCGGGCTGGGCACAGAGACGGAAAAAGAAGAATGCTAGTGTCTATGTTTAGGTTACCCAAAACACACAGACTTGATTTCAGTCCTGAGCCATAGCCCAAAGGCTATTGGAGGTCACATTCAGGATGAATGATCTTTTCTCCTAAGATAAACCTCTCTGGAGGTGTTTCTTAGCCACACTTCAAAGTGTGCCACCAAAGTCATTTCAAACCAGTAGAGTTGATAATTGAGATTTGCCATTACGCCACGGCTTTATGAAGAAAATTTCAGTGGCAACCATGGCACTGAAGGACATCTGAAAAGGAGGCTTTGCTCATTCTTATTGTGGGGACTCGGGTGGTCAGTGAAGAAAAAAGAGCAGATGAGTTTGATTCAGTAATGGGTGTGGCAGTTTCTGATTTAGACACAGCAAGCAATGAATTCCACATACGCAGGTGAGGGTCCCTATGCAGGCCCACAATGTGGCTCGGAGAAGCTGCGGACAGTAGATAACACTGGAGGGTGAGGGTCCCTCTGTTTAGTGCACATCAGCCACATCAATAGCTTTGAAAGAGCCTTTACTCAGCAAAGTCAAGTTTAATAGCCTTTTATACTTTGACCGGTATGACACCGCTTTGTTCTTCTTTTTGTTTTGTTTGCTTTGTTTTTTTTTCTAGAAAAGGAGACAATGAATAAGAAATATTCAGAGTCAAATCTAGTCTAGGTCTTCAGTGTGGATTCCATGGGGTAAGGGCAGTGAGTGCATTCAGAGGACTGAGTAGCAGTGTGTTCAAGCACACTGGAGCACATGTGTCCTGGTCACACTTGAGTCTTGATTAGCAGTGTGTCCAGGCACACTGGAGCACGTGTGTCTGGGTCACACTTGCGTCTTGATTAGCAATGTGTCCAGGCACACTGGGGCACATGTGTCCAGGTCACACTTGTGTCTTGATTAGCAATGTGTCCAGGCACACTGGGGCACATGTGTCCGGGTCACGCTAGCATCTTGCTCATCTTCCTGTTTTCAAGGCTTTGACAAGCCATGACTAAGGGTGCTTAATACAGGAAAAAGAAAACAGCACACACACACACACAGACACACACATACACACACACACACACACACACACGAGAGAGAGAGAGAGAGAGAGAGAGAGAGAGAGAGAGAGAGAGAGAGAGAGAGAGAGAAAGAGAGAGAGCCAAGTCTACAATCATAGTCCTGCAGTCCAGAGACTTGTGAAGCTGAGACAGAATGATCACAGATGGACGTCAGTCAGGACTATGCAGGAGCTATGAAGGCCCTGTCTCAAAAACAAAAAAATCAAGTTGGACAACAATTCTATTTTTTTTCTTTAAACAGAACACATGCATTCTGAAGAAATACTGCTATCAGTTTGAAAAGTCACACATATATATTTACTTTCGCCTTAAAATTAACAATTGATGAGCTAAAGCCATAGGCTATGGTTTAAAATGGAAAAACTAGAACCAGATTAACCTTCCCTTGGAAACTAATGAAAATTGTATACAGTATTTAAAACAAGCACTAGCAAAACCTTGGGCAGTGGGTGAGAGAGATCTCTTAGATATGGAAGCTGAAGAAGAGACAGGAGCACTCACCTGGTCTTTCCTGGAGAGAGCCTCTGGTCCATGATGAGAGAAGGCCAAGCAGAGCAGGGATGCTCCAACTACAGGGAGACTTGATGGGATTAAGAGAAGCCAAGGTCATGACAGTTTAAACTCTTTTGTTGTTAAACTATTTCAACTTGGCGTTCAGCCATTTTTAGAAAGAAAAGAACTTACTTTTCTCTCTTGTTTTTGTTTTGTTTTGTTTCCTATTCATTTCCCTTATTCTGTGTTCCCTTTTAAAGGCAGCCATACCTCAGGCGCCGAAGTCCCGCGCCAGTGCCTGACAAGGGCGCTTTATGATGTGGCCCGGAAATGTTGGCTGCAAGTACCTCAGCCTTGAAAGGGATTTTTTCAATTAAATTGTTAAGATGTGTTTTTAACGTAGTACTTTCTGAAAAATCTATTCTCCTGCAGACAGGCTTACAGCTATCTTCCATTAGGGCTGGAAATTGACTTTTTAGCCACTGACACTTGACAGGGTGTTTATTTTCCTGTTACAACAATTGCCAATTGCCCCACCAATCTCTCTTCTCCCGGAAATAATGAAGGTCAGCTGCAATGAACCACACTCTCTGGAGCCTCTCTGACTATTTCTTTGCTTTCATATTTTGAGTTGGCAATTCTCTCATTTTCCTTAACCGAAAAAAAAATAACAGGCGCTTAGTGCTTCAGAAGAGCTCCCAAGGTGGGCAGCACAAAGAAAGAGGAGAGAGAGGTCTGCCCGTTGTTCTCAACCTGACAACTAAAACCAGCATTTGACCAGATGGAATAACAGTCAACACAGGCACACTCTCTGTATTTTATTACTATTATTATTTCAAAAAGCTCTTCAGTTTCCAGATAAAATATAACCTTGCAGTTGCTAAGGCAACATTTTTTTTCCTTCTTAGGAACAGCAGAAAAAATGAAGTAAAAGCAAACAATCCCCCCCCAAAACTTCCATAAATTATTTATACATAGATGTGCTAAGATAATCATAACTAAATATTTTACTGGAATCCTAGGTAACACCACAGTTCATGGGCAGATTCATTGGAAGTACAGCTTCCAGTCTGTTCTCTTTCTTTAGCAATCTAATACAAATAAGGGAAATGATATAAGGTTGCAGTTTTTCTTGCTTTTGTTACTTTTATGCACCTTGCTCACTATCAGCTTTCCTCAGAATGAAGCTCAAGAGAGAATTGTCTTAGATATAGTGAAATACGAAAAGACCAATTGAGGGTGATGGTCTGCCTCTTGCTCGTACTAGCTTAGAAGCACACATTGATTGCTTCCTGTTGTAGTTGTTCCGTGATGCTTCGTTCTGCTGTGATTTCATTAATTTCTCCTCACTGTGTGGTAGGATTATTTATGAAAGTATTTGGAATTTAGAAAGGGTTTGGACAGTCTTTCTACTTCCTTTCAGAATATCCCAGTAAAGTTTGACACAAAAATATGCTAATAATCTATGACATGTCATTGTTTCTAAGATGTGCATATCCACATTTTACATATCATTTATTATTTTCTCACACTATACAACACTGGCAGGACTGGTAATAATTATTTCAACTGGGCTGGACACAAATTTGTTGCACTTTTCCTGCTTCAAACTTTTGAGTAGTGAGAATACAGCTGTATATTGATACCTAGCTCCAAAATTCTTAAACTTAGTATATACCTTCCATTTCATAGTATGTTATAACTGCTCATCGATACTGTATATTTCAAAGTGTAATGAAATGGATATCATAATCAGCAGCACTTTTTTCCAGATGAGACTAGGAATGACTTGCATGTATTTGAAAGACCTTTCTCCATGAGTTATTTTAATTGTGTCTCAAGAACCACCACAATGCCAAGTAACCATATTGTTCCAAATGAAAGTCACATCTTAATTCCTACCAAAAGGGTGTTGTTTCCTAAGTCTTGTCCCTTGAGATTGTTTGTGTGACATTATTCAGGTGTCAGTCATCCCTCAACAACCTCTGATGAATTATTATGTTTGAATGCATCAAACAAGACTGATAACAAGACAGTTCATTTTGTATGCACTGTGGAGGAAGAACCATGAGGACCATGCATCTGCTTGTCATTGCTACCTCCCTAGTTCTGTTCATGGGCATCTAGTGCCTATTTGCATGATACAGAGCCTCCAAAGAAGTTCCGGGCCATTGTGGGCTCCCAAGCAGATTGCTGCATTCTCTGACATTTAGACTCACTTCTCTCAAACTTGACCCCATACCTGTAAAATGGGATGAGATGTTATTTTATTAATTTAGTGTTTGAAGATGAAATCTCATGAAATGCTATAACTGCTACTCAGCAAACATCAAGTTCTTTTCTCCACTTTCTCTATATTTTCCAGTAAACTTTTTAGGCCAATTTAGTAAGAAATGATTTTATGTTTTATTATTTAAAGGTTATAATTCTTAATGTTTTCCAAAGTGTTTTAAGAATACTGAATCAGAATAGATATTAGTCTCACTCAATAGTGAGTTTTTAAAAATTAAAGTAGTTTGAGGATGAGCAGATGAGGAAGTTAAAATTCCAGAAAAAATTTGAATGTGTATATAGTCTCAATACCAAGAGATTATACATTTCATTTGTGTGTTCTACTTTCTCCTGTATTTTTTTAATTTTATTGTGTTAAAAATTAAAATGATGTTAAGCATGGTAGTACTTATCTGTAATGACAGCACTCAGGAAGTAGAGGCAGGAGAATTACAAATTGGAAAGTGGTATAGGTTATGCTAGTAGACACTGCCTCAAATGTGAAAGAAAACCCCCTGTGAAAATTATAATAGATAGTGAATATTTGATACCATCTGGAGTCTAAAGGAATGGACTCAAGAAGCTGGCAGATCTAAATCTGTAGTGTGTTTCACTCTTTCCTCACTACACTTTGAATAAGTTACTTGATAAGGCCTCGGTTTCCTGTAGGGAAAATTAAATTCATACTATGTCCATTAGATGAGTAAAAGGGATGGTGTGTGCAGAGTGTCTGAGCATGCTGTTGCTTGGAGAGCACAGGCGGCCAGCACAAGTTCTTCTAACACCTTTGACATTGCCTGAGAAATAAAATTTTCCTTACATAAGTAAAATTCAGTGATAGTATACTTCAAATGATTACTTGTTTTTGCAAGTTTATTAATGATAATTTTTTTGGAGAATCAATGTCCCTGGTCTGTAGAAAATGAGAATGAATTAATGAAATCTAAAGCCCCACATCAGCTGGGGATGGAGGGTTGAGCTTGTTAAGGCAATAAAGATAGAATATCACATACTATGGCAACACCACAGAGGTTATCTCCAGGTCTGCGAGTTTTCTGCAGACATTTTGACGAAAAGATTGGAATGTAATGGTTTCAATTCAGTTATTGGCATGTTTGTGAAGGGAGGGGATGAATAAAGTTAAATGTTAATTGATGTGAATAAGAAAAGCAAAACTCTAAGGCCGGGAGGTGGTGGCGCACGCCTTTAATCCCAGCACTCGGGAGGCAGAGGCAGGCGGATCTCTGTGAGTTCGAGACCAGCCTGGTCTACAAGAGCTAGTTCCAGGACAGGCTCCAAAGCCACAGAGAAACCCTGTCTCGAAAAACCAAAAAAAAAAAAAAAAAAAAAAAAAAAAAAAAAAAAAAAAAAAAAAAAAAAAAAAAAAAAAAAAAAAAACTCTATTAGCTTTAATAGTATTGGAAAAGTTCTAAAAGTTTCAAAGTTTAAGACAATATTAGAAATATAGTTTAAAAGTGCTTATTAATTATAACATTTCAGTAGAAATATTTGTAAATATATGTGAGCAGCATGTGTCTTTAATCCCAGTTACTTAGGAAGCTAAGGAAGATCTTGATGTTAAGGCCTGTATGGACAATTTGATGATAGAGCCCAAAAACAAAATGCTAAAGACAGATGCTCTAAGTGTAAAACAGGGACAAAGCCATGTCCCTCATTTGCCTCAGTATGTATATGTTTTCTATTCTGAGAACCCAGTCAAAGGTACATATTGTCGTTTATGTTATCCCAGGTAATAAACCCATCCAGGCTGAGGTTGCCCCATCCCATCAGAGTCTGAGAAAATGTTAGAGGTCTTCTAAACCTGGCTTCCTTTTCTGCATTTCTAAAGAAAGTCTGACTTTGTCACACTGTTACAAATGGCAAAGCCAGGTTTGAATAAAAGTTCTCTGTGTTATGATAATGGTCAATGCCTCCAGTGTTCAGAATTGCCTTTAGTTGCTTTTCAATTTCTGTGATAAAGTACCAAAGCAAGGCAACTTATAAAAGCAAGCGTTTAATTCTGGATTTACAGTTTCAGAAGCTTAGAGTCCATGGTGGCAATCAAAGGCAGGGACAGCTGAGACTCTTGATCTGCAAGTAGAAGGCAGAGAGAAGGAGACTTGATATGGAATGAGACATTTGAATCCTTTCCTTCCATGCCCAACAGTACACCTTTCCCCACAAGGCCACACCTCCTAAGTCTTCCCAAACAGTTCCACCAACTGAATACTGAATAGTCAAATATGTGAGTCTATAGTGTCTGCTCTCATTCAAATCACCACAGGAAAATATCTTGTTCAAGAGGGCTATATTCAGATCATTTTTTTTTTTTTTTTTTTTTTTTTGGTTTTTCGAGACAGGGTTTCCCTGTAGTTTCTAGAGCCTGTCCTAGAACTAGCTCTTGTAGACCAGGATCATTTTATTACAATATAGATAAGAAGATAAATAATTTCAACTGATTAAAAATTAAATTGTGTCATACAGTATTTTAATAATATTTAAGAAAAAATATTATCAGAACTTTGGCCCAATCACATTATACTCTTATGACTATTGTCTTTTCTATATGTGACATACTGTAAACATTTTAAAACAAAGATTTAAATTTGAAAAGCAAAGGGTCTTGTGGCCAGAGACATGACTCAGCAAATGACTCAGCAGTAAGAGCACTTACTCCTCTTCCACCAGGACCAAGTTTGGTGCCCAGCAGAGCAGGTGGCCTACAAATACATGGATTTTGACTTTATTTCTCTGGCCCCCACAGGCACCCACATTCTCACACAGAGTCACACAGACAGACACAGAGACAGCCCAGAAAGTACACAGACACACAGAAGCACACTAAAAAAATAAGTAAATCTTAAATAATAAGTTGGACTTGTGATACATGTATGTAATCCTGTCAATGACAGGCTAAGATGCTATATAGTGAGGTTGCTGAGAAAGAAGCAAGGAAGCAAGGAGGGGAAATAGAAGAAAGAATGAGGGAGAGGAAATGCAAAACACATTTATAGTATTTTATGCATAGCGTTTTGTATATTTCTTGGTGTCGAGTTCTATTTAACGTCTTCAGGATTGTTCCAGCCTCTTGGTTGCCTTGGTCTACTGTACTGGGGAAGCCACCCTGGTCCACTTGTGACAGAGAATGGTTTCAGGAAATAGTTTTTATTTGAAACCTTCTTTGCTGTATGCTGAAAGCACTTTTAGAACTAAAAATCTGATTTAATTATAATTCAGCAACTGTAATTTCATTCAAAATGTAAATTAATGTAATTCTATAAGGGGAGCAAAGAAGATTGGATTTTTACATAGTCCACTTTAAAGAAAGTTTATTTCTGTACTCTTTAAAGAAAGTTTATTTCTGTACTCTTCAGATCTCCTTCACTTATAATTCTCTACTAGTCCTAGATTTCACCAGGAACCTGATGATGAAAAAAGTCAAAATATCAAAGGCAAAACATTTGCATCAAGCTCACTGTGGATAAAATACATTATACAATTCATGGAAAAGGGATGATTAAAATGCTAAGTCACAAGTACAGTTCAATGGTGTTGAATGAAGACTTGAAAGTGAACAAGCATATGGTAAACTCCTTCTTTCATATTGTGTAAGATGATTTTTCATTTCACTAACATGGTCTAGAGAAAGAAATCCTCTGGTTTTCTTTTTAGGTACTCCAGAGTACTGTAATCTGTTGATGTAAAGAAAGACAAAACCGGGCCCTGGCTACATATAGACCATATAATTACCTTGTTATTTCCAATCTTTTTATTACTTGAACTCTTTCCTATATCAAATACGATGAACTATTTGGGACCTATAGATTATGATTTAATTAAAAAAAACAGTTGTATTTGGCCACACTTGCAATTTTTTTAGATCTATTACTCTTACAGGAAACATAAAATGTAAAATAAAGCTGAGTGTGGTAGATCATTCTTCTAAAGCCAGTGCTGCGGATGGCTTAATTGAGGGTTGAGGGATAGAGGTGAGCCTTGTATGGCAGAAACTCTTTCAAAACATTGTTTGCTTGCTTTGTAAGCATCTACTGCTGAAAAGAAATGTATTTGTTTCCGATAGATTGCTAAAATGAAGACTTTTCCACTAACCCCCAAAGATTAATTGATATCTCATTTTGTGTATTTCAAACCTGAGAAGGGGCCTGGAGAGATGGCAGGGCAGTTAAGGGTATATGTTACTCTCACAGAGGACCAAGTCCAGTGTGTAGCCCTCAAGTTTAGAACTCTAGGTTCAGAGGCTGCAATGCTTCTAGTACACAGTCACTAGCTCTCACTGATATGCACATATTTAAACACAAATACACATACACACATATACAATTAAAAAGAAATCTTTAATGTTTAGTGGAAAATATTAGCATTAAAATCTTATACATGTATTTTATAGTATAAATTTATATTAAATACTTATAAGGAAGGGATATAGGATATTAAATATTAAGAGCCATATTTTATTATTTTATTTAAAGAGTCATTTTTAATTTTACATACAAATCCCAGTTCCCTCTCCCTTCCCTCCTCCCACTCCCCAACACCTTCCTCCCTCCCCATCCTTCATGTACTCCTCAGAGAAGGTTAGGCCTCCCATGGGTAATCAACAAACTCTGTCACATCACTTGAGGCAGGACCAAGGACCTCCCCCTGTATCTAGGCTAAGCAAGGTATCCCTCCATAGAGAATGAGCTGCAAAAAGCCAGTTCATGACTAGAGATGAACATTAGTTCCACTGCCAGTGACCTCACAAACTGCCCAAATCACACAATTGTTAGCCACATTCATAGGGACAAGTTTGGTCCTATGCAGGTTCCCAAGCTATCAGTCTGGAGTCAGTGCCCTCCCACTAACTCAGGTCATTTGTTTCTGTGGATATTCCTATCATGGTCTTGATCCCTTTTCCCATATTATTGTTCCTCCGTCTCTTCAACTAGACTTTGGTAGCTCAGCCCAGTCCTTCACTGTGGCTCTCTGTACCTATTTCCATCAGTTGCTGGGTGAAGTTTCTAGGATCACAATTAAGGTAGTCATCAATCTGATTACAGGGCAAAGCCAGTTCAAGCACTCTTTCTACTATTTGTTAGGGTCTTAGCTGGGGTCATCCTTGTGGATTCCTGGGAATTTTCATGGTGCTAGGGAAATATAATCAAATATAATGAATGTTTCTGTAACCAAAACAACATGTAGGTAGTGATTATGAAAACAGATTTGTCTGCTTTAATTAGATGTAATAATTTTGTAAGTTGAATCAAAGGAAGGGTTCAGGCTGTCTAAAGAAGCAAGAATAAGAACATATTAGACTTGGAAGGCAGGACTTCCTATTAGATGACAAATGTATGGGGCCCAGGATTGGCTACTTTTCTTTATTTTCCCAGGCGCTTAGCTAGTCAAAACAGGAGGATTTCAAATTTGAGTGCAATCTAGCAAAATGATTACATAAAGATTAAGTCAGGTGAACATATAATTACAGTTCTATGCTTACTTTTGTGAAAAATATGGGGTTTTAGTTAACTTTTAAGTGCTTCAGCTTCACTTTTCCTCAAATAGAAAATGACACCAAATAATAACTACCAAGAAGCCCTTATCCAGGAGCGCAGGGAACAAAAGGGACCCAGTAGAGCACACCTGGATCTTTTATCTGTTTTACTTGGCCCCAGGGGGACACATCCTAAACAGAATGTGACTGGCTGAACTTCCCAATTACACCCCAAGGGACTTGAAGAACTCAGGGTGTTCTGCCCCCATCAGCCCAAGAACAGAGAGCTTACTCTGCACCTGCAGCTGGTAGCAGGACTCTACTGTTCAGTTTTAGTTGATTCTCCTTAAATAGGACCCAGTGTTTCACTAACTGGTATTCAGCCTGAAGTGGTACATGCTCTCTTAAGAGAGCAACCGTTCTTTTACTTGCTGTCTCTTAAGAAAGCAAAGATACTCTCTTACACCATTAGTCTTCATTCTCACAAATGCGGTCTCAGAACTGCTGTAATAGCAACTCTTGATGTTTTCCTTATTTATCAGATGAAGTCATAAAACTAAGTCAGGTTCAGGAGAAAAGACACACTACCTGACGGTGGAAAAAAAGGGGTAGAAGATGGTGGCAGGTTTTGTAATGTGCTAAAACTCTATTAGCTAATGTTGGCTGTATTGGTTACTTTTTCTAATTCTATGGCAAAATGGCTGTCAGAAGCAATTCATGTTGTTGGTGTACAAACAAGTTCCACAATAGCCCAGAATGGAGTATAACAAAGGTTTATTTATTTGGGAATAAACTCACAGTAAGGGTAGAAAATCTGTGTTCCTCTGCATGCCCTGGGAACTGGAACTGAATCCAGTAGCCAAGAAAGCCTCACACGCTTTTCATCTGCATTAGAGTACATGAAATCATGCCCAAAGTAGACTAGTATCTTAAAGGCTATTGTCTGAAGGAGTTCCTACAGCATTAAGGTAAATGAACTAATTTTGAGTAACTATACAAAAAGTAGCACCGTGCATCACATCAAGGGAAGCATGGTGTCAGGACTGAGTGTCTATTCTTGTGACAGGTTCATCTAGCAAGCATAGATTCATGAATGCTGATGCTTCCTGGTTTCTCCCTTTTGTTCAGTCTGGCACCAGACTGTGGAGTATAAATGCCCACTTTCAGGACAGATTTACCCTAATCAATAAACCACTCTAGAAAACACCCATATTGACAAATCCATAGACATGTTTCCATGGTGATTGCAAATCCCCTGTCAATTTAAGAATGAAGACGAACCATTGTCTATATCTAGAAGAATATGTATGTGGCAAGAAAATTATGTGTTCATTAAGGCTAATTAGCTTGATTGATTTAAAAGTAACTTATTTAATTTTTATAAAGTATTCTTATTTTGTATTTCATTTTCCTGTTATAGAATTTTATATAATTACTCACTTTACAGTTTAGCAAGATTTTTTTAAAACTACTAAAGTTAGCCAGACTAAAATTTTTTAAAAACTGAAATAATAAATATAGCAACATTTTATTTTTATATGAAATAATGTAATCGTCTATAAGGAACTAGATAAGAAAATCATCAGGCCAAGAACATAGAAATGTTTGTTCACTGATGGATCTTATACTTAGTATGTATGTGAAGAGAAGCAGGATTAGAATATTTTCTTTAACTTTTAGAACAAGTACAGTAAATACAAATTTTAGTTCTAAACTCTGTTCTAGGACCCAAAGAGAGGCCTGCATTAATTCTTATATAGAGTCAACCTCTATATGCAAAGTTCATGCACAACCCACTTAAATTTAATGCCTTTTCTACTTCAAAAAAGCATGCATATCTAAATATAACCAAAAGTTATACTGTGGATATAGGGTTAAACAAGAGATTAGAATAAATTTCTATTTTCTTCTTTACAATTTAAGAGACAGGAGCCTGGATCATCACATGACTTTAGTGACTCCACAATGCTCTTTGGCTTTCACTTTTGTCAGTCTGGTTTCTCCTTGGAATACTTTGGTTCCATTTATGAATAAAGCCATGGCTTCCTAAATGCAATGTGATTCTGAACTCACAGATGTATCATGTGGAAAATCTGAACAAAATGGGAAAGTCCTGTTCCTAGTGGGCCATGACCCAGAGCAGTGCACAGTATAAAAATTGTTAAAGGTTTTATTTTAGAAATTGTCTATAGATGGCAGTGGACCATGGGTAACCCAATCCAGAGGAAGATAAATTACAGAGAAATATTTCTGGGGATGAAACAGGTTTAGAAAAAATGATGTTCCAAGACCTGCCAGAGTTTCACTCGCCGTATAGTTTCTTACTAAAGGTGCATCATTTACCTGTATCTTCTTCTTAAATAAAGAGATAAACTCATTCAAACTGTACAGAAATGTTCTTTTAGTCTCTAGCTAAGCACAGGAATATAGAATGAAAGTACTGTATTCTGATGTACATTTGATAATATCTTCTAAGATTTTGTGAGTGTGGCATTGGAGATATAGAATGAAAAACTTCAGTTTATGCACATTTTCAGAAGTTTGCCAGTGCTGAGTTCCATGCTCTATGTGCCTGCAAGATGATTCTTAGAGAGCATGCTGCCGTGACATTTGTAAATCACAGGAGCTGTGCGTGACATAGAAGTGTGGGGCTTGATTGTGAAAACAGCAGAAAATTGAGAAAAGCACATGAATTCTCACTTCAGAATGTTCGGAGGTCTACAACACAGTGTCTGTATTGAGTACAGAGAAATACCCTGAATAATTACATTGCCTAACTATAGCCATCAGCTCAGTTTTCTTAATGCATTTTTATAGGTGATTGGATAAAATGCAATGACAGAATATTAAGTTGGGAAAGGTAAGTCAGGACTTTGACAACGTGAAGCAGAGTATGCTGGGCTGTTGGAAGGCATTTAGCTTGCTGTGCTCTTTGACAGGAATGAAGATATTGCACAGAGTTGGGACATTTTCCACGCTTGTTATGATCTCATGGTTTGTTGAAGTTTATAATGATCTAATTTTTTGTTTTTTATTATTTGTAGTTTTTCAAATTCCATTAATTAGCTTTGGAAATTTAGGACAACTCCTGCTTCTCATATGTACACAATATGACAACTATTTTCTTTCTATGGTGATTGACTCTTAACTAAGAATTTTACTTAAGAAAGAATGTGGTATAAATAGCCAAGACCAATAATAATTTCATTGTTATCAGCTTTTAATATTTAGCTATCAAATTATAAAATGTAAGTTATATTATTAATTGCTTATTATAAAATATGGTTTTAAAAGTGAGAGATGCCATATGACAGGGCACGGGTGTGGAGCTCAGATCTGTTTTGTAGGTTCTGCCTCCACCTTTACATGACTTATGCCATAACACTCAAGTTGCCAGTTTTCTGAGGTGCACTAAGGTTTTTGTGGAATATTGCTTGAACTATATAAAGATATAGTGCATTTGCTTATGTTATGGAATATTACTTTAACTATGTACAGATCTGTTGCATTTGCTTCACCTTGCCTACCTAAGGCACCTGTTTGGTATAACAAAAAGCTGAATGGCCAATAGCTAGGCAGTAGAGGGATAGTCAGGGCTGGCAGGCAGTGAGGATAAGTAGGATGTAGAATCTAGGCTGAGAGAGAAGACAAGGGGGAAGGGAGAGAGGAAAATGCCCAGGGCCATCCAGCCAGGCGGCCCAGACAGCCAGACATGGGAGAAAGCAGAAAAGTGGGGTATACAGAATGAAAGGAAGGTAAAAACCCTGAGGTAAAATGGAGCTGAAGAGAAAAAGGTTAAAATTAGTTATAAAAGCGAGTGAGACCAGCCTAAACTAAGGCTGGGCATTCATAATTGATAATATGTCTCATTGTCATGATTTGGGGCTGGCGGTCAGAGGAAGTCAGCTGCACTTACTGGATCCTGTTTCATGTTATACATAGAGCCCTGAAAGTTTAGAAAACATTTTGTACAAAATAGTATTTTTTCTTGGAACAGAGTAGAAGACTCTTACAAGCTTTTATTTAAAGAAAAGGTATGACCCGCAGCATGGCCAGATCCTCTGTTGTGAGGGGCCACAGACTGAACAGATCTCTAGTTCCTGAAATAAGAGGACTTCTACAGAATGCTGGTTTCTTATGAGTTTTTCTTAGAACTCAGGCAGACCTCTGTGGTTTCAAAATCAGCCAGTGAGTTCCTGTCTAAAAGAAGTTTAGACTTCTCTCACATGGAAAAGATGGCATATTTTCAAACAACTCCAATACGTTCATGTTTTTAATAGATGACCCATTGCTGGCAAATGTTTACTTGGGATGGGCTTTTATATTTGTAGGCTTTTAAGCATGTATACTAATGTCAGGGCTACACAATTTATTGGAAAATCTGAGGATATGCAATTTTGCAATGGCAGCCTGTGGGGAGGCGGAGGGCGTCACTTTCTCCACAGTAGGACATTCTGTTGCTTTCTCCCCAGGATTTGCAGCATTACCAGTTAGGGTAGACTAGTAGCACTTCATTAGCCAGGCACAAACAAAGAAACTGCTGAGGCTGAACCAGATGCACTCTCCGTAGGACTGAGCACAGCGATGCCTTATCATACCATCACGACAGCAGGGCAGTGGCACAGAAGTATCTTGGCCAATGTCCTTTATTGGCAACAGAATATTTATGTTAGTTGTTCATTTCATCTCATTTCATCTGTCTTTCCAAGACTATCAGCAGGTGGTATCAGAAAGATATATGGTACAGAGGTGATCAAAAGAGAAATTAAATCTATTGAGATTTACTCTTATTGGAATTAGTCACCGGGCTTCTCAGGTATTGATAGTTGGGATCTCTTTAGATACGCACCTGGATTACCCACTGACATAGTCCAAGGACAGAAAAATGGCATAGAGTTTCTCTTTTATGGTGCTTTGTGAATTTTATATAAACTTTAACATTACATGAAACTGCTGAGATTTAATTTTGAGGCAATGACTTACAATAACATATTTCAAGATTACTGTTATTTTTAAATATTAAATAAGGATGATTTTGCTAATTAATAAAACTATTTCTTTTTGAACTGGGAGTTCCTTGTCTAAGTTAGCTGGATAATCGTGTTTTTCTCCCTAATACAGATATATTTTACCTTTTGAATCCTTGAGAGAAGAAGTGATTTTTTTTCTCTGCTTCAAGATACTGTTTGTTACATGAGCTATGGTTATAAATGAATCTCAGCTTACTTCTGGGAATTCCTTTATGACCTCAGGCACACTCAGTTACTACATTCTTTGGAAATGGTGAACTTTTTCTCTGAGTTTTAGATGTTGACATAAATCTGCACAGATTTTTAAAGAATTACGTTTGTGTTTTATCTTGTCTGTCTGTATTCTTACATGTTTGGATGTCCATGGAGGTCAGCATGGGCATAGAATACCCTGGAGCTTGATTTATACACAGAATTAAGCTGCAGAACCCGGGCTCTGGGGATGTTCCTTATGCCCTCCAGAAGAATTCTTAACTGCTAAGCAGTTTGTCCAGCCCCAGCACTAGACTTTAGGTCAGCAGAGGTACCCCTTTCAAAGCTTCCTCAGAAGTTTGTTTCTTTGGATAAATATGATGGTTAAATTTTAAGAAAATAAAAATTTAAACTATAACACTTTAGTTAAAATTTATTTACTGATTTCACCTTTATAGAGATGTCCTTTGTTTCCCGTGAAATAGAAAATGCTATATTAATGCATTTAAAGAAAATCTCTCTCACTGTTAAAGAGAAAGAACATCTACATTCTATGAAGATATTTGCTATCATTGGCAGAACAAGGAAGAGAAAAACAGAGCACTCATTCTAGTCAGCACATTTAGTGAACAATGTTTGAGTTGGAGAACTTACAGCTGGATACTTACAGCTTTTTGAGGGTTCTCTAGTCTGGTGTGCACATATTTAGTATCTTTACATACTGCAGTGTGGAACTTTCACAGCTGTTCTGAACTGGGGTTTCCTGATCCTTGAAGCTGTGATCAATATACTCATCAAAGATCACATAGCAATGGAATAGCTTAGCATTGTTTTTGGCAACTGTTTTCCACCAATATTCTATCCAGCCCACCCATTCACAGCTGATGGGGAAGCTGACCAATCCCTTGTCTGAGGGGTGTGACCCCTCCATGGCACAAAATACCTTTAAAAGATCAGTGTTTTGGTGATTTGCCCCTCTTGGTTCCCTGCTCTTTGCTGGAACTCTGGCTCTGTAAGTTTCTCCCATTTCCTCCCTTTATTAAAGCTGAGTATTTCATATAAGGCTAGTTTGGTTATTTCCCATTGCCAGCCGACTGTGCCCGCTACACACAGCTGTGTATTTAGTTCTAGCCCTGCCTCTCTCACTAGTACTACTGCTACTAACAAGAATCTCAGACCCCACTTTTAGTACCTGATGAGATTTACCAACTTTTTCTTATTCTTGTGTGAAAACATAATACATTTCATCCCTAATTGCTTATTATTTTTAATTCATCTATTCATTTTCCATTCTGCCCACAGCCTCCCCCACATCCTCCTCTTCCAGCTCCTCCCCCTCTATCCTCACCTCCCACTTTGGTTCCCATCCCCTAATCCTCTGCTCTTCTTTCTCCATCCAGGAAAGGGTAGGTCTCTCATGAGTATCAATAAAACACAACATATCAAGTTTCAGTAAGACTAAGCACCTCCTCGTGATTAAGGTTGGGTCATGAGACCAAGCCTGAGAAGTAGGGTGCCAAAAGCCAATAAAAGTATCAGAGACAGCCCCATTCCCACTGACAGAAGTCCCACAAGACTGCATGGCTGTCACATATATGCATAGGGCCTAGGGAGCCTTCCTGCAGTGGCCTTGACCCCTCTACTCCTACATTCCTTTCTCCTTCTCCTCAGGGTCCCTGAACTCTACCTAATGTTTGGGTATGAGTCTCTGCAGCTGCCTTGATCAGCTGGTGGATGAAGCCTCTCTGATAACAACTGGACCAGGCACCAATCTGATCATAGGTGATGGCCAGTTCAGGCTATCCACTATCACCATGAGTCTAAACTGGGGTCCTCCTGTAGACCCCTGGGAGATTCCCCTGCCCTAGGCTTCCACCCAACTCAGAAATGTGTCCCCAGCAGTCCCTCTCGGCACTCTCTCCTTCCGTGCTTTCCCAACCTGATAGCTCAGGATCCCATCTTCACTCACCCTCAGATCACTCACAAAACCTCTTCTATTTCCCCTCCCTAGGGAGATCTGAATCTGTAACTTGTTTTCCTGAATATCCTCACATCTGTGAGACTCTAAGTACAGGATAGAAAGAAGGTTTGTTTCTATTCTCTCTCCTCTCTCTCTCTCTCTCTCTCTCTCTCTCTCTCTCTATATATATATATATATATATATATATATATATATATATAATCACCATCCCTCCCTTCTTTCCTCTTTTCCTCCTTCTTTCATATATATATATATTATTATTATATATATATAATATATATATATATATATATATATATTACTTTTTGAGACAGGGTTATTTCTCTATATAATGAACTAGCCTGGCCTTGAATCCACCGAGGTCTACCTTCCTCTGACTCCTGAGGGCTGGGATTAAAGGTGTACAGTACCACCACTTTTTTGTTTTCAGTTTCTTCTTTAGTAATAATAAAAATCATGACCATGAATTCTTAAGTATTATTCTGTTGAATTCATTCTATCCTAGGCTTAATCATTAAAAGTACTAAGTACAACTCTATGGTACACATTTTAGTTAGGCAGGAGATAGATACTGTTTTATCATAAGCATATCTTCCTTGTCCTGGCAGATATAATGCTATTGAGTACACAATTTCAATAATGCAGATTAATTTGGAGAGAATATTTTTATAGAGGAAACAGATGTTATTTTCTATGATTCTTATAATTTGGCCTGTCATACTTTGTAGTGGATAGGGTGGGTGAAGAAATCTGCCTACTGTATTCTCTATGCACAGTGCAAGAAACAGAGGTAGGGCTTCAGTTGACTATTGTAAATGCCACGTTCTGCCTAGAGTAAGGAGAGGTTTTGCTTTTCCATTTCACTCATTCAACTTCACATATTTCTCAAATTGAAGAGACCTGCATATTCAAAAGGCTTCCTGTAACATTAACTTGATGCTGGTGTTTACACGAATGTCGGAAAATGAGCTGTTCTTTTTCTTGCTTAATGTTGTGATTGAACAAACGACCTTTCCGTGGCCAGGCTCCAAGTCTGCATTAACGAGGGACCATCATATAGTTTCCGGAGTGTTCCTCAGAGCTGTTACAAGTCATTGACAGATGCCTCAAACTTTCAAATGTTCCGAATAAAATTCTGGTTTATGGTATTTTTGATGCAACTGTTACCAGTTAAGAAGAAAATGAAAACAGAGCTCGGTAGCATTCTGAGTCCACACCATCAGTGGCAGCATTTGTCCCAGGCTCGGCATTCTCTCATTTGAAGCACCGCAGTTGATGAGTGATGGTGGACATGACTGGTGGAAGTAACACTCGGAGAAATTGCTCTTAAAAAAACAACAAACTACAAAGTGAGTCCCAGAATAGCTGGGGCTACGTAGAGAAAACCTGCTTATAAAAGCAAAACAAACGAAGAACAAAAATAACCAACCAACCAGCCAAACAACAACAACCAAAAATAAAAACTTTAAGAAGCTTGTTTAGAAGTCCTGGCAAGGGAGTGTAGCTCCTCATTATTCAAGGACCAGGCCTCCTCTATTCAGCGAAGCTTGTCTGATCAATTGTGCAGTTGCGAGAGCAGTGTACTTGGAGGGGGAGGGAAGAAGGGGACCCCGACCTAGCCAGCCTCATCAGTCAAGTCAACCCTGGAAATCAATGTGATGCCAGCTGTTACAGCCACTTATGTTTTGTTGCTAGCTCTTCGGAACCAGTTCTTTTTGACTGAGGAGAGATAGAAAGGGAGTGGATCTGATGGGCAGGGGAGGCAGGGAGGAATGAGGAGATACAGATGAAGGGAAAACATTAATCAGGACATATTATTGTATGAAAAATCTGTTTTCAACAGAATGGAAAAAGTTTTGTTTTATTTTGTTTAAAAAACACATTTACATTTTATACCTTGCTAACTTCATACATGTCTTTACTGAAGTTTGGTAATTTAAACTCCTATATTCTCCACTACTCCTGCAGAAATTTTCTTCCCAAATAGTACCCTTCTCTTTAATGTCCTTTGTAAGGACAATCCACTGAGGGTAACTAAGTTTATTTGCATGACCATTGGTGGGGGTGTTTATTAGAATATGGGTAACTTACTAGTAGCTCCACTACTGAAGAAAAGTGTCCTTCCCCATAGCACCCATTAATTCCCATGCTCCCTGACTGAATGGGGTGACCACATGAGCCATTATCTCCCCTTACATGATGAAATTTTGACAGGTCCATTCATGGGAAGACTGAACACTGTGTGTTCTTTCTCATAGGTGAATTCTAGCCCCAAATATTTAGACTAATGTGTCTTGATTAAAACTTTTGTAGCTTATATAGTATATAGATTCATGTTTGTGACTTCAAAATTTTGGAGTTTTCATATACTGTCAACTTTTAAGTTTATTTAATGAATATCTTTTTTTCATATTTTTATTGATCTCTACATTTTTCTCTGCTCCCCTCCCTGCCTCTCCACTCCCCTTTAACCCTACCCCAAGGCTCCCATGTTCCCAATTTACTCAGCAGATCTTGTCTTTTTCTACTTCACATGTAGATTAGATCTTACAAAGGACATTAGAGAGATATAAGTCTCTCTTTCATGTACTCATTGTTGTCTAAGTTCTCTGGGATTGTGATTTGTAGGCTGGCTTTCTTTGCTTTATGTTTAAAAACCACCTATGAGTGAGTACATGTGATAATTGTTTTTCTGTGTCTGGGTTACCTCACTCAAAGTAATGTTTTCTAGCTCTATCCATTTTCCTGCAAAATTCAAGATGTCTTACTTTTTTCTGCTGTGTAGTACTCCATCATGTAAATGTACCACATTTTTCTTATCCATTCTTTGGTCAAGGGGCTATTACATTGTTTCCAGATTCTGGCTATGATAGACAATGCAGCTATGAACATAGTTGACCACATTTCTTTGTGGCATGATTGAGCATCCTTTGGATGTATACCCAAAAGTGGTATTACTGGGTCTCGAGGAAGGTTGTTTCCTAATTTTCTGAGAAATTTTCCTTTGTTATGATAAAAGATAAAATAGATATAAATATTATAATTGTAATTCTTGCTTCATCATTGTTTTGTTATATGCAATTTTACTATGTTAAATTGAAAGCCTTTCATTTTTGTTTAAACAGAAAAAGGGGAAATGGTGTAGGAGGCCCTTCTGTATTTGTATTGCTTTTATTGGTTGAATAAAGAAACTACCTTGACCTTTTGATAGGGCTGAACTTAGATAGGCAGGGAGGACAGAATTGAATTCTGGGAGAAAGAAGGCTAAGACAGGCAGACACCATGAATATCTGGCCTAAGATGGACATAGTTTAGAATCTTGCCAGTAAGCCAAGTCACATAGTGAAATACAGATTATTAGAAATGGGTTAAATCAAGATGTGAGTGTTAGCCAATAAGAGGCTAGAGCTAATGGGCCAGGCAGTGTTTAAATTAATACAAGTTCTTTGTGGTTATTTTGGGGTTCAGCTAGTTGGGCGGTGGGATGCAGCCCACTCCTCCATATTACACAAAGGGACTGTTTCTGCTTGCATTTCCACCAGCAATGCAGGAGTGTTCCCCTTTCTCCACAATATCTCCAGCATATGTTGTCATCAGTGTTTTTGATCTTGGCCATTCTTACAGGTTTAAGATGGAATCTCAGAATTGTTTTGATTTGCATTTCCCTGATGACTAAGGATGTTGAACGTTTCCTTAAGTGTCTTTCAGCCATTTTAGATTCCTCTGTTGAGAGTTCTCTGCTTAGGTCGGTACTCCATTTTTTTTTTTTATTGGATTTTGTGTTCATTTAATGACCAATTTCTTGAGTTCATTTTATATTTTGGAGATCAGACCTCTGTCTGATGTGGGGTTAGTAAAGATTTTTTCCATTCTGTAGGCTGTTGTTTTTTCTTGTTGACCATTTCCTTTGCTTTACAGAAACTTTTCAGTTTCAGGAGGTCCCATTTATTAATTGTTGAGGTATCTGTGCTGCTGGGGTTATTTAGGAAGTGGTCTCCTGTGCCAATGTGTTCAAGTGTACTTCCCACTTTCTCTTCTATAAAGTTCAGTGTGGCTGGCTTTAATCAGTTTCTTCTAATATGCAAATTAGTTAATGAGATGCTAATTTTCAATTTATGTTAGTGATAATGTTACACAGGTCTCAAGATTTATAACCACTTTTTATATTTTTCTGTGTCTTTTGTCCTTTTTATTTATTTATTGAAATGTATGACTTTTGAGAAGTACTAGAGATTGGACATGGTCCTCACTAATAGACAAGTGTGCCACTCTGAGCAGTGCCTCTAGCTCCATTTACTTTCTATTTCAAAACATGGTTGCATTAAATTCTTTTACTATGGCCACGAAGTTTCTTTGTAATTCCTGTGACAGGACTTCTGATCCTTTGGCCATGGCCTCTGGAGTAGTAGGAACAAGAGGACCCTGTCACTAGCCCCAGAATTCTTATGTATTTTTCTACATAAGATTAACAGGAATCCGGAGCCATTGATATGCCTAGCACACTTTACTGAAAGTACATAGGTATTTTGAATCATTGTCATGGTATTGTTGATTTCTGCTTCTGCATTTCTTTCACATAATGGTAAGAGGAAAGCGATTATTCATTTTGCAAAAACAGCATATAGAAAATCAATGTTGCATAACATAATGTTGTTATGATTAATGGCTTATTTTGTCAGGAAAGCATTGTTCTCATGGTTAAAAATCTAATTAATACATCGGTAGCAGATATCTATTAAATCCAGGATGAGTGTTCACTCATCACAACTTCAGGGGACTGTCTGAGAAAGCCAGAGTGAGGCCCCCTGTCTACAGGCTTTTTATTGTGTTGGGGTGCTGTAGTGACCCCAACTGTGCTTTTGTATCTCTCTCCACTCCAGGAGGAAAATTTAAAGACATTTGCTTTGTCATTCTAGATGTATCTTGAAGATTTTTATTCCATACTGACCATCTATATGTGAAATGAAGGTGTGTGTGTGTATGTGTGTGTGTTTGTGTGTGTGTGTGTGTGTACCAGAAGGCACAAGCTCTACCTCAGACACAATTTCTCGGGAACTGTACTTGCTATCTTTGAAGAAATGGTGTCTCCCCAGGACCCAGAACTCACTAATTTTATCTATCCGACCCTAATTCTCCAGGACTAGGTTTCCTACCTAGTCTGACTTCTTGTGTGAGTTCTGGGACCAAATTGACTTTATGGAAAGTACTTTGCCAACTTAGCTATAACCTCAAGCCCTGTAAAGTGATCTTGATCTGTTTAGATCTGTCCTTGTTTAGGTCTGTCACATAATGCATACCACTACAAGTAGAATGCTTTCTTAGGAAAGTCTTTGTGTCGTTTCTTTTATTTAATGTCCCTATGATTTGAATGTAAGTAAAAAAGCAAATTGATTTGATAGTGAAATGCCCTTGGTTACTCCAAAGCATACTCCTAAATATCACTTAATGAAGCTGAACCTGAACCACAGGTCTGAGGTAGCATTCTCTCCCAAGCAAAATACAAACTATTATAGCAGCTCATTTTTACTCGCGTGGAATTCATTCCAAGTCTCATAGTGGGTTCTTGAAAACTTATAACACCAGTCCCAATAAAAAGTATGTATTTTCTGCATAGACATACCACATATAATGGTTAACAGACAAATTAAACACAGTTAAAGTATTAGTGACAATTAAAATAATAAAGCAGAATAATTATAACTGCATACATTAACAAATTTATAGAAAACTTATGAATTACTTATTTCAGGAACTTACAGATTGCTTATATTCAAGCCACATTTAATTATGAGTATATAAAATCAGGCCAACAAAAACTGACAATGGGGGAGTCCCGCTTCGGGGGCATTGTTCTAACCACACTTTAGTCAAGTTCCGTATGATCTTAAACTAAAAGTTCAATAATTTTTGTTTTATACTTTGTTATGATTTTATTTAATATGATTTCCAAAATCATATTAATGATTTTGTGAGACGACCACTAATGATTAGTGACATGACAAAAGGAAAAGAGGTCTCGAAACTGTGGCTCATGAGCAAGGTCAGTGCTACTCCTAGGGTTTAGAAATCATCGTTTATGGAGATGCAGTCATATTCATTGTCATTTAGTATCTGTTGTACTGGAGCAAAGTATTTGCAAAGCAACACAAAGGAAACGTGTTGGTCCTGGTGGAGACATTCTCTACCCTGACGTAGCGAGGATGCTGTGGATGCTCATACTATGCACAACCGGCCAAACTATTTATACTCTTTAGAGATAGGCAATATAGTGTGTTTCATGGATACTTCCCCCAACTGAAATTCGATAAAAGATATTGAAGTAAACATCACGTCTTGGGGAACATAGTGATAAAAGGCACACCCAAACATTTATCATTAGACAGGACAGAAATGCAGTTCTGCTGTCAAATTGTCATTAAAATGGTGTCACTCATGGATTCCTAATGTCTTTATCCATGTCAGATCTCAACATGCTGAGAAACCTCTCAGCAGCCGCATCCCGCTCAGCACTTGCTGATCGTCAGTGCTCCAGAAAAACTAAAGGAAACTAAGGTCGTGCTTTTCTCCTATTTCATAGCACAACATGACAAGGAGTCAGCTTTCTAAGAGCACAGAAGATAAGGTATAGGAAAGATTCAGCAACAAAGGGCCTGCCAGCAACTATCCTGTGTATGTGTCCATGTGCACTGTGCATGGAGGCCTGGTGATAATTCCAGCATTCAGAAAGCAGAGCCAGGGGATCCTTAGAGCAAGTGGCTAGCTCGGTTGCCTATTTTGATGAGCTCTGGTGTAAATTGAAGACCCTACCGCAGGGAATAAGGTAGAGTTGATTGAACAATCTTTTCTAAGTCTTCCTCAAGTGTCCCCATGTAGGTACACATGCAAGTATATCCACATATATCCACACAAATGTGCACATCATACACATGTACATTTAAATATAAAAATACAAGGGAGTACATGGAAGCTGCTGTGTTTTTTCAATGATAATAATTTAAGCTTTTCAGTAGTTAGGGGAGTTGAGAATAGCAAAAACTTCTCAAAGAGTCAGGCTGGTTTTCAAATCCAATCCTTTAATTTGCTTCCTCTAAAAGATGTAGGCAGGTAAGAAAGCTGCAGAGAACTAGGAGGTTTTTTTTTAAGAAATGATAAAATGAACATTCTCTTCATGCAGCTGTTTGTATCCATCTCTTAGAAATGTAGCCATTCAATAAATATGTGTGAGCTGAAATAAATAGTCTAAAAGTCTGAGTTGCAGAGTTGCTAAGCAACTGGCCAGAATATAGTAGTTAGTGACTTTTGCTGCTCTCCTGCTGGCTTATGGTCTGTCTGAAGACTGGATTAAAACCATTCGCTTATATGTGAGCTATTTCATTAAAAAGTGCTAAACTAGTATTTTAGGAGCTATTTGTAATATTCTGTAGTAATTTCTCTTTGTACAAATATTGTAATTTTCACATTATCTCTATGCCAAAGACAAGTATTTGTTTTATGTAGATATATTCTACCCCTTATGAAAGAGAAGCATGCAAACATCTCTCTATATGTATATATGTATATAACATACATGTGCATTATACAAATTCTACATATATAACATATATACACATGTATATATGTGTTTATATGGTCATTGAATTTATTCATTTATTTACAATATATAGTTACTGAGTATATATTAATTTCCTTAGTAATAGAGTATAATATAAAGTAAAAACATATTGTAGCATTTAGAGTTCTGGAAAGGTCATTCAATCCAAATGTAGTAGGTAATGATAAATGTCTATATTTCTGCATTTGTAAAATAAGTTAAGGCAGGTTAATGAGAATCCATATTCCAGGCTCTGAGTAAAAGCCTTTTCTGCCGTCATTATATTTAATCACTTCTAAAATATCCCAGAGGTTAATACTGGCCCTTACACTGCACAAGTAATGAAACTGGTATTGTAATGACCACCTTAACTGGGTGCTTCACAGGTAACAAAGCTGGGTTTGTAAAGACCACCTTAGCTGGGTGTTTCACAAGTAATGAAGCTGGGATTGTAATGACCTCCTTAGCTGGGTGCTTCACAGGTAATGAAGCTGAGATTGTAAATTCCACCTTAGCTGGGGCTTCACTCTGCACTGTTTGCTGCTCCGCTGTCATTGCTGTTATCTGAGGTTTGATCATCACATAGAATTAGAAACCTGATTCCCTGAAACTTAGAGTTCCAGTGTTTCTCGGTGGTGGAGGATGGCTGTAGCATATAAGAGGTCCTCCATTCAATCAGAGAGAAGCAAATGAATGATAAAGCAAGAGAGAAGAGCCTTGAGAAGGAATAAGAGAGAATAAGAGAGGAAGACTGAGAGAGGCAGAGACAGACAGAAGCAGGGACCCTAAGGATCAAAAGTCCAAACTGCCAGGATTTCTGGATTCTTGGGAGTTATCCAAACATCACCTTCAATGAAATCCACAGATTGGGAAGTGGATGTGGCCCATATCTACAGGTTATTATTGACAAATCCTGTCTTTTATTTTTCAAATTTGTAGTTAATGGGGATGTAGATTTATATTAACTGGAAGAATAAAATTAGAAACCTCTAATAGATGGCTTCCCCTTCCTCTTAAGTTATTCTTTTTTAACATTTTACATTCAAAAATTTACACTTCCTCCCTTCCTCCCATTCCCCTCCTGCTCCCTCACTCACCCTCCTTCCTCCCCCTCCCTCCTTAAGAGAGGGAAGGAAACCCTGCAGTGTTGGAAGTCCAAGGCCCTCCCCCCTACATCCAGGCCTAGGGAGCTATGCATCCAAATAGACTAGGGTCCCAAAAAGCCAGTACATGTAGTAGAAACAAGTCCCAGTGCCTTTATCAATGGCTTCTCAGTCAGCCCCCATTGTCAGCCACATTCATAAAGTCTGGTTTGATTGCATGCTCATTCAGTCCCTGTCCAGCTGGCTTTGGTGAGCTCCCATTAGAACAGGCACATTGTCTCTGTGGGTGGACCAACCCCTCGCAATCCAGACGACTTCCTTGCTCATCTTCTCCCTCCTTCTGCCATTCAACTGGAGCTTGGGAGCTGAAATTGGAAGCAAACAAGATTTTCGGGCAAAAGTTGGGAGCATGGGTGTCGGGGTAGGGGTGGGAGTGTGGTTGGGGGAAGGGAAAAGGGGGAGAGAGAAGGGAGAAAGGAAAGACTGGAGAGAGCTTTGGGAGTGGGAGGGTGGAGATGGAGAAAAGGTGGATATAGGAGCAAGGAAGAAGATATCTACATTAAGGGAGCCATTTTAGGGTTGGCAAGAGACTTGGCTCGAGAGGGGATCCCAGGTGTCCGTGGGGATGTCCCCAGCTAGGTCCTTGGGCAGCAGAGCAGAGGGTGCCTGAATTGGCCTTGCCCCACTATCACATTTATTATTATCTTGAATATCACCATAGAATCTTCGTCCGGAGACAGATGGAGATAAAGACAGAGACCCTCATCAGAGTTATTCTTCACAATGAGGTGGAAAACATGAGTAGCATCCTCTAAACATTTTCTGTCTAAATTCTGTATATGATTTTTCTAATACTTCTTCAGGCCAAGAATTTGAATTTATTCTTTTTTTTTTCTTTTTTTGTTTTGGTTTTTGCTTTTTGGAGACAGGGTTTCTCTGTGAGATAGTCCTGGCTCTTCTGGAACTCACTTTATAGACCAAGTTGGTTTCAAACTCACAGAGAGCTGCTTGCCCCTGCCTCACTGAGTGCTGGGATGAAAGGTGTGCTCCACTACTCCCACTTTGAATTCTTAAATATTCTTTGGTTAGCATTTTCAATGGAATATTATGTTGCTGTTGTTATAATTGTTGTTTGTTTGTGTTTTTCGTTTCTATTAATACATGTGTGACCTAGTTTAATTAAAATTTGTGGCAAAATTTTAGCAATAAACCCTGTGGAAGCAGATGCAAAGATCTTTCTTCCTGGATTTGGATCCTGATTCCCTGATGTATAGCTGTGCCTCTGTGCAAGTTGTGATATCAGTGCTTCACCTTCCCTTGTCTGCTGAGTAGGGATCACCCACCTTCTAAGGTGGTTGTTGTGAGGATAAAAACCAGACAGATTTCAAATACTTAAGGCTGCTCACAGTACAGTAAGGAATGTTTCTGCTTTTATCATTTTTTTCTGCTCTTAGGCAATTTGTAAGTGCAGTTTTGTACCTCTGTTGGACAAACTAAAAAATAGATCACGTGGCTGACTCGGTGCTTAAGAACACTTGTTGCTTTGGCAAAATTCAATTCTCTGAACCCATGTGACACTTCATGACCATCTATAATTCCAGTCCTAGGAGATCCCTAATGCCATTTACTGACTAGCGGGGGAACCAGGCATACACATACCTACCCACACGTACTTACTTGCAAGCAAAATACTTATGTATATTAGATAAAATAAATCATTATAAAATAAGAAAAAATGAAGATAGGATTAGATCAGCGTCTTAGTGGTTCCCACCAGGAGGGATAGTCTTCCACAGGAACTGAATTCAGGTCCTTGCACCCATATCAGATAATTATAGTTAATTCCATTTCTAGGGATCCAACCTTCTTTTCTGGCTTCTGTGGAATACAGAGCAAAGGACATATGTGTAGATAAGTAAAATGAATCTGTAAAAACATACTGAGGGTAGAAGGAAGTATACAAGAATAATCTAGAGGGAAAGCCGGGAGCTGAGTAGGTAGAAGGTGATTTGGGCAGACCACAAAGCTCCCAGGTGTGCGCAGAGGTCTCCTCCTGCTTTCCTCCACTTGCCATACAGTGAAAACTCAGTTTGCTTTTGTAATCTTCTACCTATTCTTATTGAGCATGTGGATGGATATTCCGTTTATAAGTATGTTTACTACTGCAACTTAGGGACTTAAAAAAAGCCATTTACTTGGAATAATAAAAATAAGCAATCAAAAATTGGTACTCTAGCCTCAACTCATCCCCAACCCTAACCTCCATTCAAAGTGATAACAATTTGATAATCTTGATATAAAACTGTGCTTAAATGGGGTAATTGCCTTTTGCTTGGTGAAAGCATTATTATTTGTCAGAGTACATTTGTCTTCAGAGGGGTTAAATGTATAATTTTCCTGCCAAGTGATGCTGATTATTCTATATTGTAGTTATTCTGACCAGGTTGTAGGTTAAAAGCAACTTTGAACATTGTCTTCTTTCAACTGCAGCACAGGTGCTTTAAAGAAAATCCTTAAAGACATTTCCATGTTAAGTTAGCTCAGCCTTTGCAAGGGAGAATTTGCAAGGCTTTCTGGAAAGTACAGCCAAAGACTGCTTTTTTATGGTTTCACTCAGAGCCAATTTATGAACATAATCTGAATAGGAACAGTTTCTAAGATTAACAATGCCCTCCTTAAATGCTGACCGTGGTTAGAAATGGTCATATTAAAATCTGAATTTTTAAAAATTACCCAGAGCTACTCTTCCAAGGGCAGATATAAGCAGCGTGTAGCACTCTAATGAGAGTATGATGTTAATGATTTATATCTACGCCTGTATTAGTCATGAAAAATGCCCACGGGAGTATTGAAAAAGTCTTGTGTTTATTTTCTTTGTTCTTTTAGTTGCAAAATATATTTGTGGTACTAACATTTTAGAGGAGTAGGATGATACATATATGTTAATATATATGCATGCACAAATATGTTATTCACATATACTGCTGATATATACATATATATGTATGTTCTGTAAGTCCCATGGTTATTATTTTAAAGACTTATGCTTTCTTATTTTCCAATAGCAAGCATATTTTATTTTGGGACACTTACTTCTGTTTTAGAAACTAAATTCAGTATATATCAATATAGATGAAAATGTATTATAAAATGTCATTTTCCATTTTATTAATTTAGGTATCTAAGATATTGCTATATAATACTGAAATGCTGTTGAGTTTTGCCACCTAAAGCCTTAGCTAAATTTAATTATTTTAAAAACAAGACAACAATTATTCTATAGTACCCAAGAGCTATTTTGGAGTGTGTTTGTATATATCCATATTTGCTCAATCCCATGTTTAATTATAGCTTTTCAAATTAAAATTAAACTTGTCAAGCATCACTGGAAACAATATTGCAAAATATTAATATCTTTCTTTACTGAGATAATTGCAATCACTGCAGTTACACACACATACACACACACACACACACAGCTTTCACTTTAAATGGAGTAAGATGTAGTTTATTCTGAAGCTATTTTGAGTGACCATGACCCAGGAACACAGACATAGGCTACCTAAAATTCCGTGATCAATTGTGGAAGCATTTAATGAAGTCTTATGGTCTTATAGAACAAAGAAAGTCATAAATCAAGATAACTTTGAAATGCACTGGTACATACATCCAAGAGATGGTTAGAACTGGATGGGGGAGGCATTCCTATGGTCCTATGATGTTATCCAGCAACTATCTTAGCCTTTGGGTTCTGGAAGCTAGTACTCTGCTAAGTCTAGAGATTTCAAAATGTTTTTATCTACCAATAACTGTTAAGTCTGGAGCATAGCACCAGCTCCTGGCATACATCCCAGCCCATGGACTGGGAGTTGCATTAGTCTGGAATACAAATCCTAGCAAGGTCAGGACCACTCCCGCGGGATATTTAAGCGGGCACTGGAGGAGACATACATGGTTCTGGGTTTGCATGTGCTCCCCTCTCTCCTGTATCCCTGCCATGTGGTCAGCCACCTAAGAGTCCCATATTTAATAAAACAATAGGCATTTTAATTTGGTTTGATATGACCTAACTGGATTTCAATTTTTTTCTAACAGTAACAGGATTTTTGTTGTGACACAGAATTGAGCAAGGAATGGCTTTTCTAGGGTTAAAATTAACCCAGCATATGGTAATTAGCCTTGGAACATACAACATTCTAATCTTTTCACTTTACTGAAATTCAAATCTTTCAGTCAGTTTTTGCACACATAGGTTCTTTCTGGTACTCACATAGTTAAGTAATATTCAAATAGATTGATTATAAGAAACAAAATGGTATCATTTTCAGGTATAGTTTCTTTGGATGGCGAAGAGAGGCTATCACATTTTCTTTCCTGCCTTATGTCAGGGGTCTCTTTGAAGAGGACCTGAGCTATTTTGAGGCATCAATTCTTCTGTGTGTGCTTGACAATTGCCGTTAGCTGGGTCCTTACCTAGGCAGTTAGTTGCTGCATTATCTACCCTTGTTCTTATTAGATGCTACAACAAAACATTATATCCTGGGCAATTTCCTACAATTCTCGAAAACAAAAAGTTTAAAATTAGTCTTTCAGTGTCTGCTAAGGGCTCATACTTCCGAAGCAGCTGTTTCACTAAGCTAACCTGCATGAAACAAGAACAAAGGGTCTCTTGCAGATGGCCCAATTATACTGTCCTTATTACTAGGTACTCTACTCCATGGCCTAATCATCCCAAATGTCTAGCTTCTTAGTACCTTTACCTTGGGCAAAAGGACTTTGGCCTATGAATAACAATTGTGGGGGTCGTAAATTTTCAGGTTTACAGCTTCAGGAGTCCCCAGTAAGCAATCTGGATGCCTCCTTGCCTGTTGTTTAACTAACTTTAGAAGTCATAGAATGTAAATTCAGCCATACTACTAGCTTCCCAATTTCAAGAGGTAAGGATGATTATTGTTAATATCACCTCTTATAAGGTACAAGGTCAAAGTCACAAGTTGCATTCCAAGATGATGGGAAATGAGAAAGTTGTTGTAGCCATGTAAAAAGTCCTATACAAATGACATAATGAGCAACTATTTCCTCTTAATACATTCTGCACCGAGCTAAGTTAGTTCCACCTCTGCGTTAGAGTTTGGACTAAGATCCCAACTAGACTGACAACAGGAAACAGCATACTGTACCCTTCACAGCGGACTGTTAGTCAGATCGAAAAGGTGGGTGTAGACAAACAAGTGTTTCTTCCTTTAGGAATTGGGTAAAGAAAACAATAAGTAAATAAAGCCACCCGTAGTAACAGCAGCCGAGCATTTCTGAGAACTGTATGTCTTCACTTTTTCTCAGAAATATGAAACAACAATACTAATGGAGCTAAGTCCAGCACTAATTCCTCAGCTCCCTCTTGTCCCCTTTTGAGATATTTGAGAAGCATTTCCTAAAATGTAGCCATATATTGTAATATCAGACTTTTGGACGAAAAGAAGTCTGCAATAAACAGGCAGCAAATTAAACTTAACTTTTTTTAATTTTCAAAGATTAAAAAATACAACATAGGCAACAACAACAAAATAAAAGTAGCAAAATATTCTGCAGAGATGAGCTAATATAAAATGTTTGCTGCCTGACACCTTATAGGGGTAATGTGATTTGTCCCTCCGTTTCTTGTACTTGATCAGAGTACAGATTCTTCAGCTCACACAAGATGTACAGACCTGGAGCCAGAAGTGGGAAAGGAGGGAAAGGAGTTGTTGGGATTCTGCCTCTTTGTGAAGTCCCCTGAAAGTTGTTACCATGTTTAAAACATCTTGAGAGGCATAAAGTTTGATTGTTTGCAGAAAGGTGTGAACTTGCTAGAGTCAGATGATTTAACCAATGAACTAAATTTCAGTTTTATAAATTGTGATGCAAATTTTGTATATGACTTTTTCCACAGTGGATCTTGTTTTGTTATTATGAAGAAAAACTAGATAAGAAAGTTAATGAGTGTTCTTCCAAACCAAGAGCTAAGCTAAGAGCCTTTCTAAGTTTCAGCCTTAAAGTTTTTGATATTATTTTGAGTTGCTATTAGTTTTCATACAATCTAAAAAGCCATTTCAAGTTCATAATAATTTTATAAAGTAATTACTTCAAACAGAAGGAGGTGTACAACTTTGCTTTTATGTGTCAAACAAAACAAAACCTGAAGCCAAATTATTATGTTACAGAGTACATTATATCCTGTTGTTCAAACTCCCTACAGACTTGAAATGACTTCTTGTTATTTATTCTTGAATACTCAGTACCGAAGAGCTAGTAAACACCAAGTAAATATTTGTTTCATGATTAAATTGATATCTCCTTCCATGACTCTTGTAACATCAAGAATTCTGATCTAATTCACTCTCTTAAGGCTGCAACTGAAATCAGATGTTGCTGTCCTCCATTTGAGACAGGAATTGCATGAGATAGATGTCCCCCTGACCCGTATTATCACAGGAGTAATTGAATGAAGAATAAAGCCAAGAATATTTGTTCCTGAGTACTGAGTTCAGAATGAACTCTCACTGCAGTGCATTTACTTGGAAACACCTATCACTAGAGACAAACGCACAGCCATCATTTTTTGTGGAGAAAGCACACATGTATTGTTAATGGAGGGGAGATTTAACTGAGGCACCCTGATAAGCTAAAGGGGACAATCACATGTCTCCCAGGATAATATACTCAATTTAAGAGTCTGAACTGAAACTCTTGCTATCCCTTTAACCAAGAGAGCATTATCACTGTTTGCATCAAGGATTTTTATCTACATATCCATGTGAAGAACTATGTTGGCTTAGGTGATGGAAGCAAAAATTGTCACTGCATTATTGGTATAGTCCAAGTTTACACTTGTAGTTGAACTGATAATTTTCTACCCTTGCACTGCCCTTCTCTTCCACTCTCAAAGTATCCTAACCACCATGAGGATGGTAAATTATGCATCATATTAGTGGTGAGCCATCTCCCTAAGGGAGATTAACAATGGGAAGTCATTGAGGTAGGAAGTAATATTCATTGAAGTTGTTAAATACATTTTCATATTTAATTCTTATGATGGCTCTGTGGGAAGTTACTATTTCTGGGATGATCTCAGTTTTACAGAAGAACATGAAGCAAAAAAATAATCCACAAATGTGTAAGAGTGGTGTGTTTCATAAGTAAAAGGGGCAAAATTAATTAAATGGATTCTTGCTTAGAGGCTTACAATGCCAGTTTTTATGCTACTTTGCCTCCTGAATAAAAACACTGTAACAGAGGTAGAAACATGAGAATCTACTTATAACCTACCCCTATATGTGTTTTCTGTCTTCCCTCCTATCTGGCATAGTTCTCAGCAGTACAAACAACCAACAAATGCAGTAGTGTGCTTCTGTGGTAGCCCTTAGGATATTGATGGAAACTGATACAAAACCACAAGAAGTTTGGCTGGGTGATCAGAGTAGGAAGATGCATAACATAAACAGAAGAACAATGTGCATTTCCCAGGGTCTCAACATCAGGGATTCCAAACCGGAAATAGGTCACGTATCTTCCGTGTTCTAGGCTGTGTGGTGACTTTCCCTTTGAGCATGCTCTGACATCCTACTCATGACACTACACTTGTGCTCAGTGCTTTGCATTTCATCAGAGAGAAGTAGAATCACTTGCTTCCTAATCACTTCTTCATCTATTTTTATTCTTTACTAACACCAACTACACAGCAAAACACACCGAATATCTCTCTGCCCTTCCCTCAGTTGATGTTAGTGAGCTTTCACGAAATTAAAATATGTAAACTAAATTAATCACAAGCCATTTACTTCTCTGTGTGTAGAAAAAATTCTGGATAAATTTTAATGTCAACAGTCCCAGGACTCTAGATGTGGCCTTGGTGCTCTCTCATGAGCAGTTTGACTTCATTTCCAACAGACCCTTTATCTGAGGTCGTCTTCATTACTCTTTCTTCCAATGCAGTAAAAGGCTTAAGCTTAAGGTCCCAGTGAGAAACATGGACTACTGATTGGAGAACAAATAAGAGCTCTGGAGAATTTGGCTTATTTTAACAGGAAGTGTTAACATCTCAGGATTACTGCTAATTTCAGAACCCAGAATCCAATCCCTGGAACCCAGGTGGAAAAAAAAAGAACCAACTTTTAGAATTTGTCCTTTGACCTCTACACACACTCACATATAGGAATGTAATAAGAACTTTTACATAATTACCATATATATTTATTTTTCCTATGAAGCTAGATTGGAGGTGCTATGACAATACAGCCTGAGTAGGAATGTGTGTGGATCCATTGCTAGAGATCCAGGCTGGTAGATATGTTCTTCCTCCAGTGAAATGCAGTTCATTATACTCAGTAAATAATCCTCTGAGAAAAATTTAAGTGCTACGAAAATCAGGTGCAAGAGTACAGCTGAAGTGTTCTGCCAATTTGGGCATGGAGAGAAAGGCAGTGAAATGTGGATGGGAAATCCAATGCCCCTACTGACCTGCCATTAGCCTTCTGTTACCACAGCCCGTGTTGGTTGAAGAGACAGAACTGGCAAGGTTCATAAAGCATTATATACATAATTAGAAGTCCTCTTTCTTGAGAGATAGGGATGGCACCTTCTGGAAAGCTCATTGAATTTGCAGTTTCAAGTGTGTTTGGGGAACTCTTCTGAAATTCCTGTATCTATTAAGTAAAATACATTATTTGTTCTTTTAAAATTGCTTCGTTTAAAAATACTTAATAAATCTAAATGCAATCCAAATTTGTTGCCTTTATGAAATGTACTTGGAAACCTTTTTTACTTGATTAAAAAAATATGGGACCACAACTGAGAAATTACCTTGAGTTTTTATATACTGTATGTTGGATACTTAAATTTTATTTCAATTTTAGTTTTTGAGAATTCTATATATTAATACACTAGCATTGTCTTTACATCATTTATGCCACTTCCTCTCCACCAAATTCTCCCAAGTACCCTATCTTATGACCTTTTCATGTATAAATTATTTATGGGTTTATCTCTCTCTCTCTCTCTCTCTCTCTCTCTCTCTCTCTCTCTCTCTCTCTCTCTCTGTGTGTGTGTGTGTGTGTGTGTGTGTATGTGTGTGTGTGTATGTGTATGTATGTATATGTGTTTATATAAATTTATATGCACTTAGTATCTACTGATTTCAATTAATGTTTACCATATTTGTACATTTTTAGGGCTGAGAAATTGGAATGGGATGATCTATCAGGCAACTCATCCCCGGAGAAAGCAAATTTTCCATTTCTGCCTGTAGCTCTCCATCACAGGATGGGTCCTTGTGAAATTTTCCCCACCAGTTCTGGAAGGTCAGTTGCTATGGCTTTGTGCAGGCTGTTTACAGGCAGCCATGTCATGAGAGCCCATGAGTCCAGCTACCCCGCTGTGTCCAGAAGACACTAGGAGCTGCCCAGTCCTCTCTGCGTTTCTGCCCTTGATCCTTTCTGCCATGATCCCTGAGCTGGATGCGTTTTTATAGGTGTTCCAGTTGGGGCTGGACATTCAAGGTCATTTATTCTCTGCATTTCGACCAGTTGTGCACCTCTAGCAGTCTCTGCTGCAGAATGAAGCATCTTTGATGAGGGGAGAGAGCCATTTATTTATGGCTATAAAAATAACTATTTAGCAGGCAGCTAGAAAATTATATTAAGTTTGCAAAATGATAGTAGGTGGATGGCTATCCTTGAGGGTTTGTAACTTCTCTAGCCATGGCTTCTTGGCTAGATTTCAGATATCACACACGTGTGCTCTCTTGTTGAACAAGTTTAAGTCCAATTATACAGCTATGGTAATCCCCAAGTTATAAATCCCTAAGGTGTAAGTGCCGCTTATACCTAGCAATAGCTTCTTTGACTGTTCTTTGTTGTGGTTCAGAGGCTTTCCATCTCCATTGGACTTTTAATCACTTTTGTTCCTTGGCAGCGTGCAAAGCATCTTCCAACAAAATGGACCTGGACCTCAGGGAATTGCCTCCCACATGAGTATAGCTTGATTTCTCCAGGCTCTATGAATGGAGTGTGTGGTATCTTCAGCAATAGGCTCTTCCTCATGTGTTCTGTCAGGCAGCTAACAGCAATGGCAGTGGCTGGAGTGGCTATTTTTTTTTTTTTTTTTTTGCTGTCAACGTGACTGCACCTGAAATTATCTAAAACTCAAGAGCTGGGTACACCTGTGAAGGGAAAGATGTGCTATCATTTCATTCCCCACCATTAATAATGCATCAATTTATGCCACAAAAATGATAGTAAAATTGGTGATAAAATGTCCCTTCATGATATTGGTAGTAGGGATAATAATAAATAATAATAAATAATAATTAGTAGAAATTGCAAATAATAAATAATATTATTAAATAAATAATAGAAGTAGAGAACCTTGATTCTTATTGATGAGAAACTAATGCTTTAACCCTCCTCAATGGACATCTTCATCATCTGTCTTTAACCCTCCTCAATGGACATCTTCATCATTTATCTTTGTTTCAAACAGCATCAGATAAAAGAAGGAAAGACCTCAAAGAGTCAAGGAATGCAGTCTCTTCTGCTTCTTATTATTGGCCTCTGGGCCTGGGTGTGAGACAAGGAGTGGCCTGGAGATGCTATTGCTTGTGAAACTTGGTAAGAACAGGGATTCTGATGCTAAAGGAGGTGGCTCATTTTCAAAATTATGTTCAAGGTAGCATTCAGGGCAGGAAAAGGAAGAGCACTAAAAAAATTGTAAACGGTGAAGTCAATTTTGACTTTATTTGTGGAGTCCATATCCCCAGTGGTCTGTTTATCAGTGTAGTATTTGGTTCTTTGATTTATTTTTAAGTGTTTAAATGAATAATATATTAACTTTTAAGAGGTGACATATTAGTAAATTTATTTTACTGACTTTGTGGAAGAAAAAGGATTTCAAAGACTGAATAAAGCCTGCTTTGAAAATCGGTGTGTCTGCAGTTGATCAAAGGGGGAGAATGAGTCAGACACGATGGCCAGGACTTCATTTCTGTATAATTAATTCACGTCCTGACTTGCAAACATGCGCCAACCTTGGCAAGCTTCTGTCTCCCTCCATTTCCAATGCAGTCTGCTAACAAAGCTCTTCTTAAGGCCCTCTCCCCTCTGCAGGAAACGCCCTATCCTGTACATCGCCTTCTGCAGGGCAGCTTTCTCCATCGCACAGCTCACCCACCCTTACTCTGCGCTCTTGCTGCAACCTTGTGTTAAGTCTGGACTCCTTTCAAAGGTCCTTTAATGCTTTATTATAACTGTCTAGCCACACTTTGTCTAATCACTTCTTGAACTCCTTGAAGGACCTGAACAATTTTATATTTGTTTTTCTAAAAGTTAATACTATGCTTAAAATATACTAAACTATTAGTTGACATTTACTAAAATAAATTAATGAATGTATTCAAGCAGCACCCTTTAACCCATGTTGAGTGAATCACGTAGGTCTCTGAATTATCAGCTGCCACTCAGAGACTACAATACCAATGCTTTGATATTTAAAGACTCTATTACATTATTAGTTATTTAAATTACAATGGAGTGCTTTATTTATTGATGCCATGTTTAGATCAAATCTGTTAATATCTCATTTTACTTTTCCTCAGCAAATCTTTTATTTAGTAATGCTACTAATTTCTCTATGTCTTTTGTCTCTGCTTTACTTTTTGTTCTTGCATTGTAAGTACAATGATGCATTTGTTTAATCTAGGATAAATTTTAAACCTTGATGGGTTCTGTCAGTGGGTAGACTACTTACATTCAATCAGTGAGAAGTTGGGAAAGATTATCTTGTACCATCATAGTAAATTTAATTATTTCTGTTGTTGCTTATAGATAATATGATTATTTATATTTGGTTTGCTTTATGAGGTATCTGTAAGCACTTAGCAGTGCAATCAATTGTTTATGCAATAACTATTTTTCAAAAAGTAATTATATCCAAAGTGCCAGTGTGTGTTCTTGAAATATAACAGAGGCACCAATTGGGGTTTTGATGCTGGAAAAAAATTAGTAAAGTTCAAGAAATAGTGTAATAAATATTGTGGACAACTGTTCTTGAAGAAATTGTAACAATACTTACTTAATCATTGTCCCATGGTACGGTTCTTAGGGACATTCCAATCCTGAAAGTTTTAGTGTGTAGGAACCAGGCTAACAATCCGTTGATTTTGCAGTGGCATATGTGTTTGTTGGGCACAGTTAGGCACTCATCCGGCATGATGATGTTATTGTGAAGCCATCTGATAGCTATTCTTAAGACCTTGTAGCAGTATAAACTACATGAAAATAGATATTTTACAGACCTTAAATTTATGGTAGAACAGATTCTAATATTTGAGCTCATCATTGTATAGGCAAACAGATTCTTTTGTGCCATCTTACTGCCTGATGTACACAACCTCAGGAGATGCACTGCAAATGATTGTTTCAAAGAATTCTATAACAGAGGGACATTCCTGTAGTGATTTCACAAACTCTTAACTGACCTCTGAATGTGGTATGGTATAAGCCCTTCTGCCAGGTGACTCACTAAGGCTGCTTACAAGGGTACCCAAGTGTGCAGTGTGGTGACTCACTAAGGCTGCTTACAAGGGTATCCAAGTGTGCAGTGTGACCACACTAAATGAAAAGCTGTGCAAAAAAAGGCTCCAAGAGTCCATCTTCTCTTTGCAGAGGTGTAGCTGCTGCATGGAAGTCGTAAATGATTCTCTGCACAAAGTGAAGTTACACAAGCACTTAGAACTGAAATTACATACTTAGTCATCATTTTCCAGAAGGCAAATCATTAGGAGTAGGGGTTCAATTGAATGCAAGTCTTCAGAACACATTCTCTCTTTAGTTCATTTTATTTTGTTGTTGTGATCTTATTTCTGTGATGTGTGTGTGTGTGTGTGTGTATGTATGTATGTAATATGGGAATGCATACCATGGTGTGTGTATGGATGTCAAAGAATACCTTCATAAACTGAGTTCTCTCCTACCCACTTTTCAGGAATTTCATGGTTCAAATTTAGGTCACTTATCAGGCTTCCTCTACAATCTACCCACCTGACAATTATATTCAAATGCAAGCTTGAGCTTAGTGGAACTGTTCCATGCTACTTTATGACTCAATATTTATTGATTTTTGCTAAAGGCTAATAGTCCCTAAATGTTGCTGCTCATTGTAAATGATTTACTTAGTCAGTCAGCAATAGGTGTTAATTCTGTTTATGAAGGTGGAAATCTGAAGCAATAGAGACAAGCTCCTGCAATCAGATTAACTATGTCCTTGATGATTCATTGTAACATAGGTGTGTCTAAAAGATGGGAAATGCAATGAGTTGGACACACTCCCATGCTATGGTTATATTGTTGACTTTCCATTAACTGCCTCCTTGTTCCAGTTATCAGGTTCCTAATCTAGAAAACCAGAGAAAATTGCTAAAGTCATTTTTATCTCCCTGTAATTGAGGATTTGCAGGAACAATTCCATCAGTAATTAGTAACTGATTCATGATTTTCTTTTGTTTTGTATTTTTTGTCTCTGTGTAACAGTCCTAGCTGTCCTGGAACTAGTTCCTGTAGACTAGGCTGGCCTTGTACTCACAGAGATCCACCTGCCTTTGCCTCCTGAGTGCTGGGATTAAAGTCATATGCCACTGATGCCCGGCTGATTCATGATTTTTTTAAAGAAAATTGTTAGACTATATTTTTCATGTGTTGAATGTGTCAGTATGAATAAATTTTTGTAAAGGTATTGTAAGTACCATTTAATCAAGAAATTTCAACTCGTATTTAATATGAATAACAAGCAACGAGTTTTCAGTGTGTGATTTAAATTATTACCATAGTTTGTGAATAATCTTAAAAATATATTAATATGGATTATTCTTTAATATTGGAAAACAGATTTTTGCGCATATATTCTTATCATGGTTTTCCTTTTCCCAGCTTCTCTAAGGTCATCCCACTTCCCCACTCACAACCCTCATGCCCATTTTTCACTCTCTAGAAATCAACCAACCAAGCAGCAGCAGCAGCAGCAACAAAACAGGATAAAAAAATCAGAGAAAGACCACAAGAAACACACACTGTACATATAGATACATTTATATTATAATTAGTGAATAGAACGAGAAGAGTCATCTTTCAAAATGTTGAGAAATCAAAGACTATTTTATTTTAAAGGTTACTGTTTGAAAATATTTAACAGATTCTTGGTGGCTATCAGTAGTACAAGATGCTGCATATTTCTCCAAACAACTTGACAGTAAGCCTGCCTTACAAAGGAATCAAATCATCTGCATCAGTCCACCACCGAACAAGTGTTTAATCTTTTAAGTAAGGGTGCATCTCATTCAATGGTGCATCAAGGGTGTTGGCAAAGTATAGAGGGAGATGTAATGTGAAATTAGCTGACAAATCCATTAATCATGATTCAGAGCTTAACTAAAGATATGAGAACATATTCTCAGTTCCTTAAAGTCACTGGGATCCACAGTGGACAGCAGTAGAAGATGATGAAATTATATGCCAATTAAAAAATGAAAGATAATAATTTTGAAGACAATAAAAATGAATACACAAATAAAATTTACTCGTGATACATGGGCTGGGTCTAATATATGAGGATAAATCAATAGTCAAGAAGAATAAGTGAGTTATAATAAAAAATGTAATAGATAATGTAAAATTGCAAGGCCTCCTCATGTGGGGCATTTAACAACCAGGTCAGTGTTTTCATTATGTGTTCTCTTTCCTTAGAATTCAATTCTAAAACCATCCATCCAAAGGACTTGTATCCATGCATTATCACCTAAGTGATATAGAATCATTAGAGAGGAAGTAGCCTTGACTGAGAAACCATCTCCAAAGGTTCAGGTTATAAGCAAACCTGTAAGACATTTTAATAATTAGTGATGATGAAGAAGAGGACCACACCGTTGTGGGTTATATTATCTCTAGACTGGTGGTTCTGAGTTCTATAAGTAAGAGGCTGAGCAAACCATGGTGAGCAAACCTATAAGCAACACCCCTCCATGACCCTCTGCATCATTTCCTGTCCTTAGGTTACTAGCCTGGTTGAATTCCTGTCCTGGCTTCTTTTGATGATGAACTGTGATGTGGAAGTATAAGCCAAATAAACTCTCCCCCCAACTTGATTTTTGGTTATGGTGTTTCATTACAGTAATAGAAGTCCTAACTAATTAACCTTTCTTTTGCAAAAGAATTTAATACATATATGAAACAAAATTACATCACCTTCCTTTCCCCTTTCCTACCTCCCTTGTTTCCAGGCCTTCTCCCAACTCCCTTGAAGAACTCCCACCCCCTCCAGCAAATTCTCAAATACATAGCATTCTTTTCCTTTAATAATTATTCATTTGATTATTATATCACATATGTATATGAATATACAAATATATGTAGCTACAACTTATTGAGTCCATTTGTATTGTGTATGTATGAACCCTTACTTTACACAGATAAGTGTTTTTAGGTGTTAAACTGGAAGATGAAACCTGTTTCCTTGGTTACAGAAAAAAAAACCTGATACTCAATACTAAATGTTTTTTATAATGTGAACATTATTTTATAGCTGAATAAACTAGGAAACTTATTAGCCTTTCTTGAATTAATACATTCTCTCTGTATAATTCTTATGATGCTAATGAAACATACTGGGTTTAAATCGATGAAGATATTGGGAGTGTTTATGCAACTTAAACTTTAGCAGAGAATGCAGGTGGATCACTTTCAAGAGTAATTGATGGAGTATATTTATAGAGAAAAACTTTAGTAAACATACTATATTTGAAAAAGTATTTAAGAATTTATATCAAGGGTATTAACATGGAGAATATGTGAAATTTAGAGTCATATCAGTGTCTCATTAGAGTAGGGAAAAAAGGGAAATTAGAAAGAATTGAAAAATTGGAATAGAAGCATTTTTAACTTTGCCGTGTAGGTCTTTAAGTAGCTGCACCATTTGGGTGAGGTGTACTCTATCTCTGATGTCTCCCTGGACTTTCTTTTCACAATTACTTGATTGCCTTGACACCTCTCCTCCAACACGATGCTTTCAAAATTTATGTGGTGTTACAGTAATTAGTTTAATGTCTGTTTCTGGTATGATCTTGTAAGTAGAAAAAAATTAAACCTTATTTATCTTAGTATTGTAGTATTTAAATAGCTCTTAAGGCACATGAGATTTCCAACAAATGTCAGTCAACTTAAATATGTATGTCAAAAGAATGTTTGGGAAAGATAGTAATCTAAAACTTTGACTAAGATAGTAATGCTGTAAGAAGCTAACTAGATTGGTAGATATCTACAAAGACAATAACATTATTTGGATGTTACTCAATAATTTCTCTTAAGTTTTTAAATGAAATATGAAGACAATTTATTGCATTTATAGTAACACATTATGCTTAAAGTTAAAGCTATCGATATATACACAAGTATGCAATAAAGTATCAAAACTATTTTCTTATTTTATGTATTATTATATCATTTGAAAAAACAACTTAGATATTTAATGAGACTTAAAATGGTTATTTGCATCTTCATTGTTTTTCAAATGGTTTGCCTCACTCTTCATAGACATTTATACAAATGGCTAGCATAATTATTATGTTTCTGCACTATTTTATGCACATAATGACTACAATGTAAAACTTTTTTTGCTTATATAACTTGCAGTTTAGTGGCAGGGCATACAAAATCAAAATACTCAGAGAATTTTTTTTCAGTCGTGCTAATAGACTAGTCAATATTATGCTGATTTTGACAAGAAACTGTGAGAGATCAGAACTGGATAAAAAGATATAGCATATTGAATAATAATTATACATGTACATATGTATGTACCTGTATGCATATATGTATAAGTATGAATTTATGCACACACAACCTGGTATTTAGTGAGAAAAAATCCCATTGAGAGTATGTAAACAAAACAGATAGGACAGTAGAGGATAGAGCCACAGATATGTCAATATTTAAAAATTTTTAATAGTTAGAGAAGGATGAGTGAGTGGATATCAAGTAGCCTGAATAGAAAGTGCATTTCAATAAGAATAAAGTCATTGCTTGCATCTAATGCTATGAGAGATAAGGTTGCAAAGAAGAAGAACAAAACAGAACAAAAGCTTAACAAGATGATAATCTCTATGACTCATACATTCCTACTGCCATCTCTATGAATAGCTGTAACACAAATTTTAATTGCAATTGTATACACACTTCTTAGGCCAGACTCTTCCCAAGTCTTTCAGTTTCTAAGCAATTAAAAAATAAGCAACATCTTATAGGAGTGATGATTGAAAATATCTAATGACTGCCACTAGAAAAGAAAATAGGAGGCAGTGCATTACTCATGCGTTGTCACGTTTAGAGAGAATACCCGGGAAAGTCAGGACCGGTAGTTGTTTGTTCCTTTATAAGCTCTGTTGATGGTAAACTTAAAACACTTTCCAATGGTTGTTTCCTGGCTCGGTTTCACAGCAGCAGCAGATGCATTTATTTTGAGGCTTGTGTGGGGGCCTAAAGGATGCTGTTGGCAGGAAGCCATGGTTTCCTGCATTAGTCCCTTTCCACAGGGCCAGACTGAACAATGCAGGCTTTCCACAGAGTAAGAAATTAAGAGCTAATGGGAGAGACTGTAAGTCTTTCTACGACCTATTTTCTCCGAAGGTCAGTTGGCATATTATCTGCACTGCATAGTGTTCATCAAAGAAGTGTCACAAGGGTGTTCCTACAGAAAACAAGGCTCTATCTTGTGAAGTTCATGCCAAGAAGTGTGTGAATTAACTGTATGTCACCATGTAGTGGACAAAGAGTGTTTCTAAGTATATGATTTGGTAATTTTCTTCAGAGAAGATTAGCAGAAAGTTGAGAAGTTAACCAAAAGGTAATTTATTATGAAGTGATAACATCAAGGCATATTTTAGTGTAATAAGAACAGAAGCTTGGCATAAAGGAGAGAAAAGGTCGGTCTCCTCAAAGGCGTAAGATAAGTTTGGTCTGGAAAAGGACCCACTGCGAAGGAAGAGCTGGGAGATGTGGTCACCGGGATCACAAGGCAGAGCACAGTGAGAGGGAGATTTTATGGAGTGAGGATGGGGCAATTGCTCTAAACATAACTTCCTTTCCCTGGGAAGCATTAGGTGAACACAGTAATTGAGGATAAAGCGAATGGGGGCTAGCTAAGGATTGGCACTAGGGATTTGAGCAGAGAGAAAACGAAATATAAGCATTAATGTCAAGAGAACAAAAATAAATTTCCTGTAAAATTTATAGTATGATTGTCTGGCTTTTGTGAGTGCCCATTTGAGAGTCTAGATCATTTGATCATAAGCGTAAGTGTGTCCGCTCAGCACAGTTGCGGGTCATAACTCCCTTTGACTGGATCATAATTACCAGGTGCCTGGGCTATTACAGTCCTTATCTAGTTAATTTTTCTTCCCTGGATTTTTCCTGTTAGTGCCGCATCAATGTTCTTAAAATACTTTTAACATAAATTACATTTTGGGCCATAAAATATTCATTGTGTCCTTTTGGTCTTACGACCACATCCTTAGATATATGCCCCCAGGTCTGTAATATGACCTTAGCTGGTTTCTTCACTCCTGGGGAACAAAGGGATTCTTCCGTGAGGCAGTCATATAACCTGTATACTCTGTGTTTGAGAGTGCTCACCAGGACACTTAGGTGTAACCTCTTTAAGCAAGGGCGTTGGAAGATTTTGGAAGACAACAGAAAGCTGGTATAGAGAAAAGGGATGGCAGTCTCAAAGCTAGCAGAAAACACTAGGAGAGATGAGGAAGATATTCGAAAGGAAGCACAAATTTAGAGAGAGAGAGACTTAAAGTAACAGCAAACAATTCCCTTACTTGATATAAGAGTTATGTGAAAAAGAATGAAAAAGAAAAGCAATAGAGTGAAGCAGCAATGTGGTCAAATTCTAGGCATATTAATTTTGAGATGTCCAAGTGAACATGAATAAGTTAATGTCTAGTTGTAACCTCATTTTTACCAAAGTTTATATATGCAAATTGTACTAGAAAATGAAGATTGATGGCCATTCCTATTCACTTCAATTGAAGTAATAAATTGAGATATCATCATAATTTAGAAGCATATATACAGACATACACATACATATGTATACATACACACATATAATTTTATACATGTATCATACAATATATAAAATATAATATAAGATATATATATATATATATATATATCATAAGAACACTAGGATCAGTAAAAAAGACACCAAGAAAGGTAGGAGAAATGAAGTAGTAACTAGCTATATAAACTCAATGAAATTGCTAAGTCGACTAATATTTATATTATCAAAGAATATAAACAAGAAAAACTGGTATTCTGGTATTTCCAACTATTAACATTACTGTAAAGGAAGTTCAAGGACCATTTTATTAGATTTTGAAAAACAAAAACATGACAGTCAAGCTGTAATTCCCAGCAGGTGTTTGAAGGATGGAATTTCAGGCTAGAAAGAGAGAAATGGAAGCCCTTTGAGTTGGGGTCTAGGGAATGTGGCATGCTCAGTAAGGAGATCAGCAAGCCACTGCAGAGCGATGGGACTCAAAGAAAGCTGAGAAAGCACAGCTTGTCCAGGAAAACATTCTTAGGCTTTGGGCTGGGATTTGAAGAAGGGATAGAAACAAGGAAGAGAAAGTTGCTTTTGGCTTTAGAACTTAGAAAGCTGGCAAACTCATCTGGGCTCCATGAGGGAAGCTCCTTAAATGGTTACATGGGGTGGGGTTTCTCAGGAGAATAGCTCTACTATCTCATTAGGTGATAACTATTTTTCTCATCTCCTTAACAGTACAAATAAATCTGATTTTGTGGGAGTGCTACCCTGATGGAAATGACAGGATTGCCCTTATAAACTCTTAAAGAAGGAGAGGGTAGTATATGAGAATGTCAGGTACCTACCCTAGGGGCAGAGAAGATTCCATTCTTTTTATCAGAAGGAAGTAGTTTTTACTCAGTAGAACTGGAAAAAGCCCAGCCCTGATAGTTCCACCCAAAGTTTACCATGAAGGTTACCTAAGTCTATTAATCCCTATAACACCCCCCCCAATTAAATCAGCATTTGGACTGGGATCTCCATCATTGCTGACTTTCAGGTCTTGGAAGGTAATCAAGGGGACATGTCGATTCCAGCAGGACCATTAGAGTGTAGCATGACTGTAGCAAGAGATAACATCAGGACAGCCATTTAGGCCAATGATTGTGTGACTACTAAGGTTATAGTAGACATACCCATTTTGACAATGGCAATCCAGTTCCAAAGACTCCCACCAAAGATTTAGTGGTATCATGACTTGTGTGTTGGTCATGCCATGAAGTATAGCTTTTTAGGCATGCAATTCTCATTTAGGCAAGAAGACAGATAACAAGAAACCTAAACTTATTCCTGTCCTCAGACCAGAAGAGTAACAAAGACATTTTTCACTTCTGGGCAAGGATGAGAGTTAGAATTGCTTTCTTTGGGGTGCCTGCCACCAATGTTTCCTTTATTATATAAAATAAAATGAATAATATGGAGAAAGATTAAGTTTAATGACAGTAAGTCAAATGTTCTTATGGTGGAATGGTTGAAACTATCAAATAGTTATGTGATAGATTTCAAAAATAAATAAGGAAGAACTCCATTTTGAATTTTTTCTAACCGTGAGTGTGGTCATGCAGACTCTAATTTCAGTGCCGCTCTCTCAAGATGTACTAGGATTTCACTTCTTCCATAATTTATCTGGTTCTTTGGCTTGTTAGACAAAGAAGATAAGTAGATAGGATGATATTTCAGAAGTTCTAAAGAGACTTACCAAGGTATTAGGAATTTGTTTTGATTTTCTTGACTTCTGTAAAGCACACTCTGAGGAAACCCTGTATGCAGCCTGTTTAGGACACCAGAGTAAGGCTCACATGGATGATCTAGCATTAAAGTGAAGATTGCTCCAAATCCGTCAGGGACCTCGGGCGAGTCCAGCAGCTCAATATCCATTCTTAGAGGAGTACAAATAGCTGAGACTTTGACCTATTGTGTATTACTATGCATAAACTATTTAATTATACCAGTCTAGTTTGTTGTGAATTGGTGTGTTTACTCAAACGTGTAACCAGTCAGAAATAATTCATTACTCTTGGATTACCGTTCTTTGCATTCTCACCACCGCCGAGGACAATAAGCGATAGCTAACTGTGTCAAACACATTTGTGAGGAACACTCCCCGACCAATTTTCAGTTTTCCATCATTCCTAAAACACTGTGCTCTCTCTTCAATTATCCGCTCAGTATACAGATGAGAACGCCTAGGCCTAGAGGGGTTTATTTACCTAATCAGGGATACACATTCAATATATTGTTAAAATATGTCACACAGATTGAACTAGTTGTTTTTTCCAACTAACTTTTGAAGCCCTTTATTTCTAAATTTAAATAACACTTATGCCATATTCTCGAAATTTCCAATTGTAAGTTTTGGATAAATATATTTGTACCATAACCGTTCTTTAGAAAATTATAGCAAGAACTTCATTATTGAACACTTTTCATTTATTTATTTGTGTGCATATATGCATGTGGGGCACATGCATAAGCATGCTCTGGTATGATTATGGAGTGCACATGGAGATTAGAAGACAATTTCTGGGAGGCTCCACCAGTTGGGTCATAGGGTAGGAACTCTGGCTATCAGTCTTGAGTTCTCTTGTTACCTTCTTTGAAGATTTTCTTTATGCCAAGCTGTGTTTTCTAACACAATCCTTATGTGACAGCTACACCTCTACTTTTATGCATCTAGATAGCAAATAATTTGCCATGGGCCTACAATGGCAATTTGATAAGACTCAGACTCTAACCAAATATTCCTATTATATTATTGCTGGTGATATTTCTTAGATTGATATTTAGTTTTAATTTAATTTTTAGTTTCATTTAATTTTTAGACTCTTGACTCTTAATCCCGCATGATCTGTGGGCAGCTCTCATCTCATGTGACTTTGTTCCCTACAATCTATTCCTGGTTTCCCACATATTCTTTACATATTACCAAGGTCTGTCTGTCTGTCTTTCTTCCTTCTTTTCTAACTCCCCTGTTTCCATGCTCTTAACTAAATGTAGATGATAGGGATGTTGATCTCATGCCATGTTAAAACAATTGCCAACATGCAAAGATTGTCACAGGACAAACTTTCAGTAAATATTAGTGAGTTATCTTACGATTTCTATGATTCTGTTTGACATGAAGTTACACTTTGAACCTTAGATTTTTCATAACTAAGATCCCATCATTTAAATAAGAACATAGTAAGTAATGTTTGAGATATACCCACTCTTTCGGGACATAAAAGTTATCATAACATGGGATTATACTTCATAGAAAGTCTAGACTGAAATGTCCCTGGTATCTTTTTACTTGTGTTACCAAAGAGCACACCTTAAGCCACTCTATTAAGGAATGTAGAACTCAGTATAGTAGTTTCCATTAAGGAATGTAGAACTCAGTATAGTGGTTTCCATGGACAGCTATCACTAGCAGAAGATGTAAGATAAATTATAAAGAGAAAGAAAGCATTTTAATCCCCCACAGTCTGAAGATTGTGCCTACATAAAACTGAGGCTTTGGAAAGCAGCTTATACATCTCAAATTAAAAAAGAAACTCAGATATTAAACTAATTAAAATAATCTTAGTGTTCTTTTTATTTATTTCATAGTTTGGAAATCTTTCTAAAAATACTATTTCAATAAATAGCAAAGACTTGTGTTTTCAGTTTGTTACTTATAATGATTACAAAGATGAATATTTTTTCTTTGAGGGAGATAACACTTGAGATGACTTAGAACCAGGTAGAGTCAAAATGTGACTGATTTCATTGCTTAGCTTCATGTAGGGACATTAACATGTATAAAGTCAATCATAAAACCACATTTTAATGCACTTAGAAGTAATTATTTCAAATAAATACATAAATGTGAAAATATAATCTATGTAAATATATGTAAATGGGAAGTTATAGTGAATTAGTATATAACATTGCTGAGTAAATTGCTCAGGCTTTCATTAAATAGAAAAGACTAAAGACTTGGGTTAGCAAGAAAAAGCTCCTTTGCTCTGATTCAGTTGCTTTAGATTGTTAATCTGGTCCAAGATGATCAATTTCTCGTTCATCATAATAATTAGGAGTAGATTTACTGAGCATTAGTGTAATTTTCAATCATGCTAATAGTTGTGCAATCCTCTCCTCATTAATATAAATGAGGTAAATTAGATCCGTGACATTATAAAGGAGCCGCAGCAACTGCAGGAACTTTCCTGGGTCCTCCCTAATCTCCATTAATTTAATTGTGATATGTTGTTGCTTGATTCTTATTTTCATTCTCTTTATTTTTCATTGCTAATGGTTCCTTATACTGGTTAATGAGTGTACTAACCTCTTAATTTAAGAGACTGCTGTGGTGTAGTCTAAATCATATATACTTATCTTGTCTCATTGCCTTTAACCCTTTCTCAAATATTCAGTCAATGCCATTTATGGAGCAGTCACCTATGAGATTGAAATTAAATATCTCAGCACGGTTACCCCCCACCCAAAAGAAAAGAGAAATGAAAGGCATCTCTGGCCTACCAGTTTGCAGTCCAGAAACATTGTGATTCACACTAGTGTAATTACAGATGTGAGATACACAGTCAGTTTCAAACTTAACACTGCTTTTTTATGGTATCCTTAAAACTTTTATTTATATCCTCCAGATGTCAAAATAAATTCACTTTTCTGTGTTTTATAGTTTAGTCCTAAAAAAATGCTTGTCCTGAAAACACTGCCTAAATTATGTCTTCCCTGTACAGCATTTATCTGAGTTTTTTCATAGTCCATATCAAACATTAGTCAACACTGATTTTATGACTATTTACTTTCTCCCCTGTAGATTATAAGAAATGTAAAAGCATGAATCAAAACTGTGTTCACAGATTCTATCCAGTTGGTTACTATGTTAAATTGCCAGATCAATAAATGAACTGTGACTTTTGTCCATGTGTTATACACATATGTTTTTAAATAATTTCTAAATTTTCTTCCACATGCAACATTTTAAAAGTTTACAATAATATTTTATTTTTTGAATCATTAAATAAAAAGAAAAATTCAATATTCCCAAGCGGTGAGGAATAGCTGGGATTTTATTAGTATTGCTAGCCATCAAGACTCACAGTGTATGCTAATTCTTTTCTAGAGTTTAATTAACAACAACTAAAATGAAAATTAAAGACTTTCCAATGTTTTTATACTGGGTAGTGTTTCTCAGTTTTATACTTTAATGTGCATTAAGACAGTTATTATCCAAACTTCCTAAATTAGTAAATCCAGATGTGTCACAGACATTGGCGTCCAGCTAAATCATCGCTCTGGTATTAGCAGTCATTTACCAATATTTAACAAGCCTCAGCCTGCCTCAGTTTCGTCACAGTAACATAAAGATTATGACAGAAGACTGGTGAAAATTGCAAAGAAAATACATGATGAGCAACATATTCCAAAATATAGCCAAGCGTTAGCACACTCAAAATATTTGGATTAGCAGGAGGTAGCAGCTAGGCCATCAGCTCTGTGACAAAGAACAGCCACAGTAACAGCATCCCAGAAAATTCTAGGGCCTCCTCAAGATGTCCCTATCCATAAAAATTGCAAATTTTCTGTTTCCTCTACGTACTCATTAACCTACATCCCTTGCATTCCTACATCCCATAAAAAGCAGCGTCACAGGCCACCCTCTCCTTGCTCCTCCATCTGTTTTTGTGTGAAGCCTGCATTTCCTCCTTTCTTTTAGTTTGTTCCAAAACTACACTGTCTCTTTACTTTACAGTTACTGTCTTAATCGCCTTAAGTTGGGTAGTCATTGCCTGCTATTTTGGTTATTTTTTTCTTGTTGCTGAGATCAACAGAAGCAGCTTAAAGTAGAAAAAAAGGTTTTTCCTTATAATTGAGGGGATATCGTCTGGCATGACAGAGAGGACATGGTGGTCCAAGAAGTAGTTTGTACTGTGTCTGTAGGCTGGGACAGAGAGAGGTAAGTGTTTATATCAGCTGGTTTCTTAGTTTTTCTTCTTTTCTTCTGCTTTTGATCCCTGTTTCTGTTGTCTTACCACCTTTGGTAGTTTTAATAAGAATTGCCCCCTTAGGATCATATATTTAAATGCTTGATCAGCAGGGAGTAGCACTTTTTGAAAGGATTTGGAGATGTGGTCTTGTTGGAAGAAGTGCGTCACTGGTGGTGGGCTTTGAGGTTTCAAAAGCTCAAGCCACGCCCAGTTCTCTCTCTTCCTATGGTCTATTGATCAGGATCATCTCAACTACGGCTCCCTGGTGCCATGCCTGTGGTTGCACTCCCTGCCTTCAAAATCTACTAACCGCTGAAGGTGCAAGCAAACCCGAATACAATGCTTTCTTTTATGAGAGTTATCTGTGTAATGGTGTCTCTTCACAGCAAGAGAACAGTGACTAAGACACCACCACTTTCAGAGTTGAGTCTTCCCATCTCAGTTAAATCTTTCTGAAAACTCCCCCACATATGAAGGCCTAACGGTACCTATTATACTATTCTAAATGGAGTCTAGCAGACAATTCTTGAGTGAATGGAAGCTGGCAAGTCTACTCAGAAAAGCTGTTCCCAATAATCTAGTCATTTTGGCCAGTTGCTCCAATTCCATCCTACACTCTCACATATGCACAGTGTACCTCTTTGGCCAACTCAACTTTGGCATCTATTGAATTCTAAGTCTTTGGTTTTCCATTCCATATGAGAGATATCTTGTCACAGATAGAAATACTGTTACAAATCTATATGCATTCCTTCTATTGATCTTTTGTATACCAACTCAATTCTCACACCCAATCAAAAAGCTCAAAAGGCAAGTGTAAAAAATTGTCTTCACAAAAAAATGAACGAGAAGGCTACTTATTGCAAGTCCAGAGAACAAGTAGAGTCATCGCCAAGAAGTCTCCTGCTACAGATAGGTGTCCTATCCAATTGGATGATTTATTTTCACCATGAGTTTCATTCACAGGTCTCATGTTTGTGATGTTGGATAGAAACAGTCCATGCTTTAATCCACTCTACAGGGAAAACAGACTAGGAAGCTCAAACATTATTTTATGTCTATTAAACCTACCATTAATTTTTGTAATAATGTTGAATGGATTTTCTTACTAGCAATGTCATAAGAAGATATTCCACACTGGAAGGTTTCGATAGTATTAAAAGCAGAAGAGATAGAACAGAAGTTGAAAGTGATTATTGTTTTTTCAGAACTCTGATCTGGTATGTCATAACTGCCTATCCAGTTCCAGGAAACACACACACACACAGAGGAATATATCTATGTACATATATTTAATTTTGTTATGTATATTTCATATATTTTTAACAAACAATTATGTATTATATAATCTATGGGTATATATAATACATAATAAACATGTGGTTTATTTATATGTGCTATATATAATATATATCCACTGAAGGTTGGAAGTTTGAGATAACTCAGTTATTATATTTTTCCTGAGGACCCTCTCTTTCTTTGAGGATTAGCCCCATCTCTAGGCCCACAGGATGGCTCTGCTTAACATTTGTCTCTTTAGTCTCTTCCTATTTTATAGGAAGACACTAGTGTATAGGATGAGGACACTTCTATTATATTATTTAGCTTCAAAGCCCATTAAAGCACCTACCTCCAAATGCAATTCATACACAAATGTTCCCTAAATTTTTTTGCTTAAACATAGAAATTTAGATTCTGTTCATTAAGGAAACTTGTCGAATGAATGATTTGGGCTGTCTTTTCCTAGATACAGCAAACTCTTTAACCTCTATTTCTTTAGCTTTTTTGTAGCTCAGTATTTTGAATATTTGCTTTTTTTTATTAGAAAGTCCTAAATATCTATAGGGGAACATTATAGCTCCTGTATCCTTCACAAATCAATATTAAATAAGTAATTATTTGATAAAAATCCATTTTCAGTATAGCTTAACATTTAAATGTCTATTTTATATGAATTTTACCATAAATAGAACAACTATTTTTATTTTATAATATGTAATAATGGTTAAGATTAAAGTACTAAGGTAGAAATAGTATAGTTTTACAAGTCTTACTAAAACTAAGGTCATGATTTCATTTCCGTGAGTTTCAAGTGTTAAATCATTTATGTAGTATGCTTATTATTGTTACTCCAGTTGACATTCCTTATTAAGATATAGACCTTAGAACTCTTTCAATTTTATGATGTCAGTAGCAAAATTGTGGGTTTGCTAAGTTAAAATCTCTCTCTTTTTCTTAGTTGAAAACTTATTTTCTTTTCTGATTTAAATTGTCACTTTGAACATCAGAAAACATAAGGTGTAACATACATGGAGGAGAAGCCGACACTCCCGGGAAATTCTCTGCAGTGATTTAGTGAGTGACCCATTTAGAAAACGATGAAGTTAAGGAGTTATAAGTATTAAGATACATTTGACTTGCCATTTGTCTAGTTTGCTGGAGAGATTTTCAGAGGTTTCTCAAATTGCCTGAGTCACAATGGAAAAAAAAAAAACATGTGGGACAGTTTTTTGTTGTTGTTGTGGTGGTGGTTTTTATTGCCATTGTATTTTTAAATATAAACTGTTTGCATAGTATTGCCATCGGAGCATGCCTAGGGCCACAGTACATCCAGTGGTTTACATTCCCATCACTCATATGTACAAAGAGAGGATTACTGCTGAAATGGCTTTACATGGTTGCACACAGCAACTTTCTGCTATGCATGTTAGCTTGTAGCACTGGCTACAGGAACAGGTTCTAAATGTGTTATTTCTGGCAGTATAGTATGAGAAAATATTTGATTTTTAGAGAAAGACTTCATCCCTTATTTGTTCATTTTCATCTGTTAATTTATTCATTGGTTATCACAAGTTTCTTAAAGGACCCCTTCACTGTGTGTAATCTAGAGTCTTGACCCTTGCAATGGAGTATTTAGAGGATATCATCTGCTCTTCTGTATATTACCATTTTCTATATATTACCATTTATTGTTAAAGGAAGATGGGTAGACATGAAGAAAAAAGAGAAGGAGAGAAGACAGGAGGAAGGAGAAAGGCAAAAGCTTGAACTATATTTTTCTGAGATGTGTGTAATGTAGCCAGATGTCTAATTACTCAGGTTACAGAGAATTTTTTTTCTATTAAAAAAAAATAAATACTTTGAGCTTCAAAATAAAGTTCATTTTTGAAAGTTTGGTTATTTTGAACATCATAGAAATATCTTGACACTAAGTTTGGTATTAATGAATTAGTTGCCCATTTAAAAGGAAATTATTTGCCAGTTTCTTTCAAAAGTGAAGGTAACATGAGGTTACCATCTGTCCTTCATTAATTTAGGGATGGTGTCATAGTGCAGAGCCAGTGAGGCAGAAAGCACACCAACACACTGGGTTCTGTTCTCCTTCCGTCTATGAATGACTCAATAGCTCCATCAAGCTAAGGATATTTTTCTGCTTCTATCACTGGATTGATCTATCAATGACTGTTGTTAAATTATTATGAGGAGAATCAACACCTAAAGATCCCACGGCAAAGTCCCGAAGTCTATGTGTGCTGCATTCCACTGCAAATCAGACTGCTTTGCTGCTACTTCTTGCTGTGCTGACCTGAATTAAATCCTTCCCTTCTACCTGGAACCCACACATAGGGTGGGATGGATACCACCTCAACTAGGCCATTCTGTATAAAGAATGAAGATAGGTCAACCAAAGTAACTGTGTCATACAGAGAGACATTCCATGTCAGAAAATGGTTTTACTGTCATTCCAAAGGAAAGCTAACTCTGGACAATTTTGAGCCTAATCTTTAAAGACTATGCCTAAATTGTAATATGAAATGCTAAAATCCCAAAACATCAAAATTTGTGTAACTGAGATCCCAAAATTATACTCCCAAAGAATTAACATACTAAATGACAAAACTCTGATATTTCCAAACTTTATTTTCTGTTGACAAAAGAGAATATAAACAAAATAGAAAGACAAATCCAATGAATGAGTTTATAGGTTTTTCAGTTATATGAATTTTTATAAAAGAATTAAAGTGGGAGCTGTCAGTCACACGGGACACTGAGGCATAATCCCACTCACTAAGACTTATTTGAGTGAGAGGACCTCAAGGTTGTTGTTTGGCATTGATGGAGATAAAAGTCTCTGTCTTGCCCGATTCTGCAGCTGTTCAGTCCTAAAGAAACACACAGAGGCTCATATTTGCTCAGGCTTATTATTAACTAGCTCTTACAACTTAAATTAACCCATAATTCTTGTCCATTTAGCCATGTGGCTTGGTACTTTTTCTCAGTGAAGCATTTTCATTTTGTTTCATCTGCATGTGGGAGACAACTGTGTTTCTGCCTTTTCCCCTCCCAGAATTCTTCTAGTGTGATTGCCCTGCCTATACTCCTAACTTGGCTTCTGGCCAATCAGTGTTTTATTAAACAAATATGAGTGATAAATCTTTTGGGACCTTAAGCTGTAGAGACTTTTGCATTCCAACATTCTCTATTATACCATTTATTGTAATGCCTGAGTCTAACTCTAATGGCAGTGTGGTGAGCGATTGTGAGCAGGTTGTAATTGTTCACCTTAATCCCCACAAAACAGCAAGCAAAAAATGAAAGACCTCAACTCTATCATACATGGGACTATTAGTGCTAGCTAGCTGAATGACCTCAGAAGAGGATTTGTATATCCAAATACCTATGATAATGAGCACACTGATTAGAGCTTTGTGAATCCCTGAAGAAGAGACAAGCTGAGCAAAACCCAGTTGTTTGGCCCACGGAAGCTGAGATAATAAACATGTCCCTTCTTAAATGTCTGAGTTTGCTTTAATAGGTTATGCAACAAGAGAACACAGCTTTGTATATAAATACAACCGTACAAACAATTCTTATAATTTTATGGTTAACTCAATGCACAATATTTTTGCTGCAATGAATGTTTCCTTTTTAAATTTCAAAATGATTCTACAAAATGATGAGCCATATTTTCCTTAAGGTATTTTGGGCTTTTGTACTTTAATTTGTAATGAATGTTGTTCTTTTGATTTTGAGACAGGGTTACTGTCTAAAACTCAGACTGAGTTCAAACTCATTGTCTTCCTGCCTTAGTCCCTGGGGATGTTGATCTTATACTCTACAACATGGGTTCAGATACTGAATCAAAATATTGAAATTTTATAGTATATTTTGGACACATGCTTATGAGGGCATAATTAAAATGATTTGTTTTTATATACTCCACTCTTCATGTCTTGTAGTTGTATGCTTCAAGGAGAATGATGTGAGGAGACAGTCCTGCCTGTGCATTTGTCTTGTCTATCAGAGCAACTGTGCAAACTTAGGACTCTCATCTGTGCTAGTCTGTGATCCTAACTAAATCACTGTGAGCATGTGCTGGGTAGATTAGCTCTGCTGTCAGGAGGCAGGGGTCACTCTTCATTATAGGGAAACCACCATCAAATGCACATACAAGCAAATGCTACCAACTTCGTCTATAGTTACGCATAGCAGTCATTGTCATTGTGCCACATTGGTTTTCTGTAGAATAAAGAAACACCTTTTCTTTTCTGAGCCCAATGGAAATATACACATCAATAGATATTTAATATTCCCAGTTTTAAAGCATTGGCTCATCTGCACTTCTGGATAACAAGTGATTTCAGAGAGTATGTCCATCAGATAATGACTTAATTTGTTTGGATATTCCCAGCTGAGTCAAGAGCCAGAGCTCTCATGAAATGTGTCATTGATTATTTTGTTCTAGATCTCAATCAAGCAAGTTAAGAGAGTCTAAACAATTTTATAGGTAGCACCAGGACCACCATGCTAAGGGTAGTTGAGGTTTTGGAGGAGAGTATGCTCTGTGAAAGAGAACAAACACAGAAGGGCTAGTCCCTCATATGTGTTCAGTCTTCAGAGAGCTGAAGTGACAGACGTAGAAATAAATGAGAGTTAATAAGGGCTGGGGTGGGGATGCTCAAGCCGGAAGGAGGAGGTGTTGGTTACAGGGCACAGTTTGAGCCAGGTGAGAGGAACAAGCTCTGGAGACCTGTCAGGTAGCATCTGGACAGTGCACAGTGACAATGTGCACCGGAAATGACTAAGAGAGTGTTATATCACTACATAAGGCTCAGCATGCCACTTAGGTCTAGTCAACAATTCTTCAAAGTCTATATTGGCTTTGTAATATATACAGTTTTGTCAGTTGGAAACAACTTTTAGAGCAGGAATAATAAAGAAATACATAATTGGAGTTTCATTAGGTTCTAGGGAGTTGAATTAAAGGTCTTCATTAAATTGTGGTCCAAAGACAAAAGAAAATGCTGTGAGTGCTAATTAAGAAGGCCCCATGTCAATTATTTTCAAATTTGGGTCTCAGAACACAATGTAAGATGCAGAACACAATGTAAGATGTTGATTTGACTGTTGTTCTTTAGTCATTCTTCTGGGCTTCACCCTGATGGCATTAGAGAAGCATTTTATGCCTATTTACTGTATGATAGGTTTGAAGGAGTAGAAGCAGGGTTTGTCCTTTGATCCTGAAAGTCATTTCCCTGATGTTCCTCTGAGTCCTTTCTGTTTCCTGTGCTGCAGTTTCCTGTGTTCCTTTTCTCTTCAGCTTGCAGTCCTGTCCTTTTGTAAATAACATAAAGCAAGAGTGAGCAGGGAAGACACTGATTGTTCATTGCAGTTTTAGACCCTGGGCAAGACCATGTGAGTGTGGTAAGGTTGTGGCTACTATTCTTATCTAAGACGTTTTATTGAAAAAAAAAAAAAAACTCTGCTCCTGGAACATGGAGCTCATGTTCTTCACTTTCAGAAGAATGATTGATTCCTCCTGTTATTTAAATAGTACTTAAATTATCATACCTATATAGCCAGGTAGGAAAATAAATATACCATGAGGGCAACAAAACAAACTATGAATCTCTGTGATCAGTATACTACTCCAGTGGATTTGAACAACCTAAAATATTCCGGGTACTTTCAACACTGCCTACCTGTCCTTGAAAATATTAATGAGTGAGTTTGAAATATATATATATATCCATATTCAGACAGAGATGAGCAATACATTCTGTTTGATTTGTATGTTTGTTATTTATTTTGGGGAAAAGTCAGTAGCCCAGGCTGCTTCAGAGTTATAAGGTAGCTGAGGATGGTCTTAACTCTTGTTTCTTCTGCCAACACAGAAGAGTGCTGAGCTTACACAAGTTACCTGGGTTGTCTGCCCTTCAGATTGTAAACCCAAGGCTCCCTCCATGCTCTGCCAGCACTCACCAAGTGAGCAGCTTCTGCAGTGTACATTCTGTTTACATTAATCCAATTGTAATTAAAAGAAATTTTGACTCATTTTCTCACCAGTCTGTAACATTGAGACTTATGGTGGTAAAAACTGATGTATGTGTCACTGTAGACACTACTTGACAAATATGTAATTAAAATTCAAACCTGCTTTTTGTAGTGAAGGGTTCATAGCAGTTCTTACTCGTCCGTTTTACATCAATTCTTCCTGTTCTTTTTCCTTTCTTTTAATCTATTGCTTTAATCTTTGCTTCTCTGTGTTTTCTAAACTGTTGCTTTGCCCTGTGACTGTAATTGAAAATCAGCTGTGATTAAAGACAGCAGCTACAACACTGCCATCAGCTAACTTAATACTGACTCTGACTTATGTTCCAAATAAACACATTGTGGGCGTGATCACGTTATTGTTGGGTGTGCACAGATAAGTAGTTCCAGAGTCACAACATTCATGGAGTTCCAAAATGGCTCACTAGACTTCCATACTCTCACCAGCCTGAGTTACTGTCTTCATTCCTTTGACGGCATGCTTGAGCAAAGCAGTGTAGGAAGGAATTATTAGCTAAGGCTCCTGGTTTGCAGAGATTATCTACCATGGTGCAGAAAGTGCGATGGCAGGACCTTGAGACACGCTGCTTCCTTGATCAGAAAACAGACAACCTTAAATGTTGCTGGTGAGTTAAACTTCTACAGAAACACCGCCCAGACATGCCCAGAACTGCATCCCTTACATGATTCTAAGCACAGTTGAGCTGATTTTCATGGTTCCCCACCATACCACCTGTGTTTCAAGTGAAAATGTTTCCTTGTTACAGAAGGTGAGAAATGAATGCAGTGTATTATTTTCTCTCACTACTCTTTCTCCTTTCTTCCCCTTCACTACATTATTTCCTCCTGGATTTTGTCTATAACAACGTTGAGAACTATCTTCATCCTAAGAGGACCAAAAGAGAGTTATCCTTAAATTCTAATGACACCACCTTCAGATAGGTATATGACCGCCTAAGCTCAGGTTCTTCTACAGACTAGAGACCTTAGGGTCCTAAAAGATATCCAAGAAAAGCAAATGAAATAACATGATAAAAATAAAATTGTTTTCCAATATAGATAAATATATTAGAGATAAGATTGACTGATTTATGTTAGATAATATATATATATATATATACATATATATATATATGTATTGAGATAGACATAAACAGACATATAAAAATACTGTTGTTAGGCTTTGTTGAGATGCAAGATAAAGGAATGAGATTTTGGTCAACTATTGAAAAAACTAAATTCTGGTTTAAAAAGATTGTAGCAATATGCCTGGCTTGTTAATGCTTTAAGTACTTGAAGAAATATGTATGTACTAGTGGATTCATATCAAAAAAGTGAATGAATTTGTTCCAAATTTCTTCACAGTTTTTCACAATAGCAACAACTACTGAGTAATAAACAAATTTTGTACAAAATGTTTTGGCAGAATAACATCTACATTAATATTCAGATTAATTTAAAGTCATACACTTTATTAATTAATAGCCTTTATTTAAGTTCAATGTAATAAATAAAGAGCTGCTCCATTTTCTTCTATCCTCATACTTTCTGTGCCTGGATGAGCCCAAGGCCATACGAGGTCCACGGTGATTGATACTGGCTTCTAGTCAGCTAGTCCTACTCACAAGGTGACTGATTAGTGAGTGCCAGAACATGAGCCCTCGTCAGTCGGAATATCTGTCAGGCTAAATGAAGACCTTGTCTCAGAACTGTGACAGCGGCAGTGGTGGAGTCTCAGCATGATGTGCAGAATCTTCTTGGCATTGTCTTAATGCCCAAAGGGAAGACTGAAACAGGCATTGAAGGAGAGTGAGGGATGTTTTGAATAATACTGAGAAGACATTCCTGGTTTCAGCATTGCCTGAGTCAATGTGTCTATTGCTGCAATGAAACAAAATGGCCCAACAGCAAGTTGGAGAAGAAAGCATTTATTTGGTTTAGGTTTTCACAGTTCATCATTAAAGTCAGGAGCGGAACTTAAGCAGGGCAGGATCCTAGAGTCAGGAGCTGATGCTGAGGCATGGAGGAGTGCTGCTTACTGGTTTGTTCAACATGACTTGCTTAGCCTTCTTTCTTATAGAATCCAGGACTACCAGGCCAGAGTTAAGACCACCCACAATGGGCTGGGTCCTCCTAGATCAATCACTAGTTAAGAAAATTGTAGGGTTGCCTACAGCCCGATCTTATGGAGACATTTTCTTAATGGATGCTCGCTCCTCTCGATGACTGTAGCTTGTGTCAAGCTGACATAAAAAAATGACATAAATCTATTTAGCACAAAAATGTAGAAGTTAAACTTCAGATAAAAGATCATATGGCATGCTATCAAAAATTCTAATGAATAGGAGCAATGAGATGGCTCAGAATAAGGGACTTGCACCAAAGCCTAATGAGCTGCCTGCGTTCCAGTCTCCAGACTAATGAAGTTGGATTTGACGTCCTTGAAATCGCATGCATGTAAACACACACACACACACACACACACACACACACACACACACACACACACGTACATACACACACAAAATTAAAAAAAAATTCTGAAGAAAAAATGTTTTAAAAGTCTTCCACAACTTCATTATTCACTGATTTCAGGAACAAGTACCTTCATTTATAGTGTAGACTTCCAGAACATAAATTTTATTTCATTTTCAACATAAAGTTATATTCAAGTCCCTTCTCTATGTATTTACCAGAAAGTTGACTAATAGAATTTGTGTAGAGATGTTTCTAGTTTGAGTTCCTCTTGGTTAATCTTGCCTTTCAATAAGGAGCAGAAACACAGAAGAACTGCCATGGAGCAGTATGGCCATGAGAGCAAACAGAAGACACTACAATGGCTCTGCAGAGTGTGCTCCCATCCCCAACATATCATTTTCCTAGAAGACCTTGGTCTTTGCAAAATGTCTCTAGAAAAGTACGATTGTATCAGTGCCTTGAAAGTTTAATACACAGATTTAAGGTTACGTAAATCTAGGCAATGAGCATTTTTTTAATTGAAAAAATAATGAAAAGTTAGGATTTCTTAAAACTACACATCATGGAATTATTAAAATGATAGTATGTGTTTGAGCTTCTGAGATATGGTACAGAGTTGCCTGCTAAACTTGTTAAATTCCTTGTTAGAATTTCTTTCTCTCCCTTCTTCCCTTTCTCCCCCTTTCTCCCTGCAAAGAGACTGCAAAGTGTAATGCTGGCTGTCCTGGACATTGCTCTAGAGAGCAAGCTAGCCTTGAACTCAGATATCTGCTGGTGTTAAAGGCATGCACTACCATACTTGCCTGAGCATCACTTAATTGGAGAGTGTGGTTAAATACGGCTTGGGGAGTGTTATCTGGAACAGTAAAGAATGAGAATCATTAAAGTCTGTGTTCCTCATTTGGTTCATCTGTTAAGTGGAAACTTACTGTTCAATTCAGTTACATTGAAGATTTAGTCTTATTGTTTCTTATCACGTCTTTTAAAACTAGAATTGTGGTAAGGTATATTGTTGTTGTAGCTGTTACTATTTTGTGTTGACTCTTTTACTTACATCCAAATATCTTATATACAAATAAATATCTCCATCATAAAATACATTCTTGGAGAGTGATACTTTGTCTTCTTTTTGAGGCACTCCACATACGGAAATGTAATGCCTTGTCTAAAAAGTCTCCCCACCCAATTTCTCTGTTTTATTGAGTTATGAATAGGCTAATGATAGCTCAAACAGCATTTATCATTATACAATGGCATTTTAAACATTTTTTAGTCAACACAGATCCAAATTCTAATCTATTCTCACCACTGAACCCTGGGGAAAATTTTAAAGTATGACATTCTCTAATGATTATGTTGATTAAAACAAATTGTGATAGTGCATTTCTAGTTCAGTCCATACTCATACATATTTCTGATATGCCCTAGGAAACAATAAAACGAAATAGTCAAAATATAAAACTGTAGGTTGGTCATAGGCCATGTAGTATATCTTAGCACTCCCTCTGCTTAAACAGAAGTCAAAAGGGAGCAAAAACTGTGTTCATGTTTGTAAGCAATCTTCCAACTGTATCCAAATTGAGCTTAAGTCTGGCTATTTTGGTCACAAACTGGGCAGTGACTCAGAACCTATGGTTCTGTAAACAGTAACATTGACATAGCCTCAGAACCTGCCAGAAATGCAAATGTACAGGCATCACATCCAAATCCAATGAGGCAGAAATCCTGAGAAGTGGGCCTCATGGTCTGCTGTAATGATTCCTCAGAGGGTTTCAATGCTCGTCTAGTTTGGAAGGCACTGAAACAGAGAAAGGGGTTGATATCAAGCCTTTATGGTGAATAATCACAAACTCCAAGCTCCATAGCACCTGCCTGGAAGGAATTTTAGAAATGAGAAGTGAACACGATAAGGTTGCATGTATTTCATAGAGGGCAAGTGCTTACAATTAAAGAAAAAAGGTAATTTAAAAAGAACACGAAGGTTGGCATGCCTCAATTATAAGCAATACAATGCAGCGGGCAAACATTTGTGAACATATCTTTAATCAATGACAATGAATATTTAGGAATTATTTGGAGATGTGATTTATTCAAAGCAGCTCATTGGTGATACATTAAAAATGTGGAGATGGCAATACCCTCAGCCAGTTCCTCAGGTCATGGACTTTGGGGAATGAGGAAGTGTTTTGAGAAATTAAGCTCTCCTAACAGCACAGACTCGTAAGATCATATTTTCCCATGGTGTGATAGAAAATCACTTCTATCACATTCTCCTGGAGCTTAGAGAGAAAAGAGAGAGAGAGAGGAGAGAGAAATAGAAATAGAGATACATAGAAAGAAAGACAGAGAGACAGAGGGGGGAGAGAGAGAGAGACAGACATAGAGACAGAGACAGAGAGAGAGACAGAGAGAGATAGAGATAGAGAGAGAGAGAGACAGAGAGAGACAGAGACAGAGAGAGACAGAGACAGAGAGAGACAGAGAGAGAGAGACAGAGAGAGACAGAGAGAGAGACAGAGAGAGAGAGAGAGAGAGAGAGAGAGAGAGAGATTTGGAGAAAATTGCTCAGCGGTTAAGGGCACTGGCTGATCTTCTAGAGCACTTGTTCAATTCTGAATGCCCAAATGGTAGCTCAGAGCCATTTCTAACTCCACACACAGGAAATTAGATTCTCTCTTCTGACTTCAGTGGGCATCAAGCATGCACATGGTGGACAGGCATACATGCAGACAAAGCACTCATACAACCAAATAGAAACAAACCATTTATTCTATTTTTAAAAAGGTTATTTAATGTGGTTTTATTCTTGATAAATTAGTAAAGTTAAGAAAGGTTTGTAAAAGGAATAGAACAATGTGTTGGGGAAAATTATGTAAAGATTGGAAAGTCCAGCGAGGGAATTGGCTTTTATGTTGTTTGTGGAGTTGAGTTTTAGTAAAGCAAGAAGGAGAACAAGAGGACACCAGCTTGCTTTCAAAGAACATCCACCTGATTGCTGTACAAGAATAGATGAAAAAGAAATTTACTTAGTTGGAAAAAAATTGCATAGATTCTAAATAAAGTCCAAATGTGAGGTAATAAGGCCCAAGGAGTGGCAAAATGCGATAGGACACAGTACAGACAAATTGCTGTGGAAATACGTATTTGACAGCCCTGTGCAACAGTTGCATATACAAATAAAAGAATCAGGAATGATGGGGCAGAATGCCTAACAAAGTGAAGCAACCTACACACACTAAAGACGTGTATCTTCTGTATTCATTCATTTATTTGTTTGCTTATTTTTATTTTTTGAGGCAGAGTTTCTCTCTATAGCCTTGGCTGTCATGGATCTCACTTGGTAGACCAAGCTAGCCTTCAACTCAGAGATTTGCCTGCCTCTGCCTCCCAAGTGTTGGGATTAAAGGCATGTGCTACCAACACATGGCAACAACATTCTTAAGTATTGTTTTTAATTATATTTGTAATTTTTCAATTGTCCTAATATGCTAAATTTCTTTGTATCTTCATTTAAGTAACATTGCTTAAATTTTCTCTATGGAAACTATGAAAATAGATTTTTGTGTGAAAACATAACTTAGTGATGTATGTCAGGAAACCAATTTACTAAAGAATAATTTTATCCTTATCATGTTCTTGTGGTTTATGCCCCAGAATTAAATTTCTGTGAATATAGAATGACATCCCTTTCAAAAGCACCTCTCTTAGATCTCAAATCCATTTTGTCTCTACTAAATCAAAGGTACTGATTTAATGTTTCATAAGGTCCTGGAAATAAATATTTTCAGTGTCTTACCAGCTATTTATTATCATATTTACAATACTATGGTTTCCCTGGCCTCCTTCTATCATAGCTGAAATACTTATTTTATCTGTTATAATCTATAGTAAATAATTTACATGATATCCATAACTAATCCATACTTATAGAAAGGAAATATGCAAATGAAACCTTGAGTCTCTCAGGAAAATATTGTCCAAATCAACCTAGAAAATTTTACTTACAAAAATATTAGATGGACTTGGAGGCTCTATTTTCTTTTTATAAAACTTCTGTGTAACAAAGTTTTAGAATGAATCCTTAGATATTTACTATTTGTTTTAATCAGCACATTAAAATTGACCTAAAACTGCAAATCATTAAATGAAACACAATTCAATATTTTATTTTACTGATTATGATACAGTGGCTTTAATGATAATTTTTTTTTCAAAATGAGTTGTTGGAAAAGTTAAGTTTAATGATTTGTCAATGTTTGGTGCAAGATTTAATTAATTGTACCAACTATGATTTAAAAAAAAGCGTAGAATACAAGAAAAATAAATTGAAGGGCAATCAGGACTTATACATATATATATCTTTTAGACATATAAAGTTTGACCTATATCTCTTGACAGACCTGAAGATTAGATTTTTTCAATTATTGTACAATAAATGTTGAGAAAGAAGGAAAGATTAGTTTTGTGATATAATCTTTGTTGATTGGAAGCAATACAATTGCTTAGGTTTACTAACAATGAAGTAGGACCTATCTTCTTGTCTATTTTAAATTATAGTAAATATTTTAAACTCACAAGATAATGGATCTTATTATTTTGGCAGAGATATCACCTTTTTATTGGGTAAAAAGTATGTTTCATATACTTTTATATTATGCCTCTCTTATACTAACTTGGAATATGTTTTACACACTTTTAACACAGAGAACTTTATTCCAGAGACTTTATTTGCTCATTTTGCTTCTTTTCATTCAGATTATTTTTTTAAATTTATGAATACATGTGCCAATTTTCTGTGACAAAAGAACAGTTCTTAAATTCTTAAACTTGTGTTGTAAAAATGATATTTAAAATGTAAAAATGTGTTATAATTTGCCACTTAGAAGTTAAACAAATGTACTGACTCAAAACATATTAGTCAATCTTAACTTGATAATGAAGGATATGTCACTCATATTCTTTATATATATCTAAATATCTCACCATAAGGAAATTTTTTGTGAATTATGGTGTGCTTTTAGATGTAGATCTAGAAAAGCAGCAAGCCAATCATCCTGCCTTACTTTTTCCAAGCCAGCCTATGATGTCAGATGTCCTTCTGTATGTGTTTCTTTATTGGTTGATTAATAAAGCTATTTTGGCCAGTGGCGTAGTAGAAAAAAACCAGTAGGGAAATCTGAACAGAAATACATAGAGATGGTATGCAGGAGTCAAGGAGACACCATATAACTGCTGAAGGAGACAGGAACCTGAACCTTTCCTGGTAGGCCACAGCCTCATGCTGATACACAGATCAATAGAAGTAGATTAATGTAAGATGTAAGAGGTAGTTAGGATTATGCCTAAGCTATCAGCCAAACAGTATTGTAATATAGTATCTATATGATTATTTGGGTCTGGGTGGCTGAGAAACAAATGAGCAATCTCTGCTAACAAGTCTATTTCTGGCTTATTAAAGATACTTGTCATAAATAACCAGCATATTTCAGGCAGGAATAGGGGACCAGAGCACACAATCATTAACATTATATAACAATTCTCAAACTCCTTTCTTGTGTGTAATACTAAGTCAGAAATCCAACATGAAATCTAATAATGAAGGGAACAAGAAATTGGGTTTGTAGAGAGCTGGGATGGATCTGGGAGGAATTGAGAGAAGGAGATCAATTCAACCAAAGTATGTTGTTTGCAATTCTCAAATAATAAATATTATTTAAAACAAACACAAACAATAAGTTGTATTAGAATTTAGTCCCTGGGAGTCAGACAAGAGGGATTAATGTAGGTTTATGCTTAGTGTGAAATAAATAGGGAATTCTGAGTCATCTAAAGCCAAGTAGTTGGACCAAGTCTTTATAAGCATAACAAAACAAACAAATTCTGAAACCAGCTACCACTAGTATCAAACAAGTTGATAACCTTGTGTGATGCTTTAAACATGGAAAGTTTCTTATGAGCATTGACACATCTCAATAGCTTGTTAATTAACATCTGTCCTGATGTGCAGGAAATGCAAATAACAAAAGCATTGATTTAACACTCACGTGTTTTAGAAAGAGAATCACTACACTTTCCAGGAATATACCATCTCACTGATGTTTCTGAAAAATCCAGATTGCTTGACATATCTGCAAAACCAATTCTGGAAGTATCAGATCCCAAAACATCTCTGTTTTTAAGTATGTTAAGTCTATACTGATAGTAGAGCAAGAGGAGGTCATAAAATTTGAATTCAACCTCATCTCAGGCTATCCTAAGTAACTATCTGATTCAACATCAGGAACCCCTTCTTTTGGGAGCCAAGTGGAGCTCTTAAAACTAGCAGGGAAAGATGCCTTTTCTCATACCAATTTATATTGGGACACACCCTATTAATGACACATGTTTCTATCTCTAACCCAAACATGGAAGTGTTGGGTGCCTAAAGAAAATAGTTTAGTGCTCACTTGGGCAACACTTATACTAAATCTAAAATAATAAGGAGAAAATTATTATAGTACTTGCAGCAGCAATAACATGAAAATTTGTGAGTCTCCCATGTGCTTGAAGGTGAAATTGGGAGAATAGGGATGTGGGAGGGATCTGTTAGGAGTAGGAAGAAGGGAAAGAATATGAAAAAATATATTGTATGAAAATTTTTAAATTAAAAAATGAATAAGGCTAGGGAGAAAATAGAAAACAATAAAGTACCTTAAAAATCAATTTTCCCTTTTTTGATAAAACCTAATCAAAATAATATTTTGACTATAGAGTTCCCAGAAGTTCACAGCTATTTAAAATGCACATATTTAACTTTTTTTTTGCAGATATGCCATCAGGTTTCTGTTCTGGTATGTTTGGCCATTCCTACTCCTGGTGTGTTGGCATCCCTATTGTCTGATAGGCTTATCCCATTAGTGTTGGTTTCCCTACTGCCTGCTGGGCTTACCTTGTGTTTGCCTGAACAGGCTTCCACTTTTCTATTTTTGTTTTTGGAACTGTCTATCTTTTATTGGTCTTGACAGTTGTAGTGTGTGGTGTGAGAGAAGCCAACATAGCCCTTTCTTTTGGACACTGCAGATACAATTTAATATAGTTTTATGACTTGAGAATATAGGACATGATGGTCCCTTGAGGGACAGACTTAATTTCTGTACTTTTTAGTATTGTTGCTTTAATCTGTCTCCAGATTCACCTCCTCAGGCTGGAGACATAGATCTGTTGGTAGAGTAGTTCCCTACAAGGCAAGAAGGCCTAGTGGTTGGATTCCCATTACCCCTGAAAACCAGGTCCAGGGCACATACCTTTAATCCCAGCAGTTAGGAGGTGGCAGCATCTGATAATTGCAAGTTCAAGTTGTTTCCTGTAGTAAATAACACTATGTCCCCTCAAATACAACAATACCCCCAAAAAGATCCAGAAAAGTTTTTCACCCTTGTAGAAGCCAATAATTTTAAAAGACAATAAAAGTCAAAACAAAACTGAGTGTGACGGGGACCAGTTAAGTAAATTTACTTCTAGAAAAAAAGTGGAAACCACAAAAGATGTGGGTTATGACTTTGCAGTGCTATTATTAAATTGTGACTGTTAGTCACATTAAATGTTGTCTCCTTCTAGATGAGGTAACAGCATCTTTCAACAGTAGACATGTTGAACTATAGATACCTTAATGTATTTAGCATTCATCCTTGCTGAGAAAGACAATCAGCCTATATCTTTGTGAGAACTGTAAGAGATCATTATAACAAAAAACCAAGTAAAAGCAGTCTATAATTGATGCATTAACTATTCATTTTCTAAGATTAAAGAGCAGAGCCATATTTCCTTTATCTTTGACTTTAAGAAAATAGCATGTATAAGGGCATTAAATCTATTTTCTAAGTAAGAATTTAAGATAAAGGTAATATATATTCTTTTTGCAGTCCACTGATCTAGCACTGTAAAAATTTTCCAAAATTAGCTTCATTTTAATAACATTTAAGTGGCTGACAGCACTTAGGGAGAAAATTATATTCCTAAAAGGTGAACTTTTTTTCAATTTCCTCTCTAAAGATTGATCTTTAGTCTTTTCTTTCTCTACTCCAGCTGTGCTTTGCAGGAGTCTTGGTCTGGACATTTATTAGTTACTTGGAATTAGAGCTGCAGGTTACTGAAGACACCGTGTGTCCTGTACTGTTTCTTAGATTCAGGGACTCAGTTGCTCAGGGATCAAGCCCCTAATCAGAGCCACTGGTCACATTATTTTCATAGTAAAATTAAAGAGTAACTTTATGCAAATAGAAATAACTTATTTGTGACTAACTTGTACTTGTGAACTGTTTAAAGGCTCTAAAAAATCAAGTATATGATTGATAGCATATGTTCTTAGAATATTGTGATGTAATTGATTTAAAAGGTACCTGAAATATTTGCTTACCTCTTCAGCTTCAGACAGATATCTTTCACTTTTGGCATCAATATAAGCCCATTATTACTTGATAACATTATGAGTTTTGCAAGGGGTTTCAAGAAATACCTTTTCACCCTAAGTGGAGAATTGAATTTAGATTTGGTTACTTTCATTGGTTTGTCAAATATGTACATTTGGAAACATAAAAATAGCATTAACTTGTAGCTGGAAAGCTGGCTTCATCAGAGGGCTCTAAGATCTATTAAAATATAAATTACTTCTCCATGTTGCCATTCTCCCTGTTCTACAATGTGGAAGTGTACATAGATGTGCATTTATAGCTCAGTTTGATTCAATGTGTTTTAATTGACTGCATTTCACAAATCAAGGTATTTGTTGTGAACTGGAAGGGAAAGATAGATATAGGACATGGTACCTACCTGTATAAGGAGAGCGCTTGTTTGTTCCGGGCTGCTCAGCCCCAAGATAATCACACAGAAACCATATTGTTTGCAATACTGTTCAGCCAATAGCTTAAGCGTATCTATGGCTAACTCATATCTTAAATTAACCCATCTCCATTAATCTGGTTATTGCCACGAGGTTTGGATTACCAGGTAATCTTCTGGTGTCTGTCTCCAGCCAAGCTACATGGCTTTTCTCTTACTCCACCTTCTTTCTCACAGCATTCAGTTTAGTTTTCTCCTGCTGCAGGCTCAAGCCAGCTTTCTTTATTCATTAATGGTAATCACAGCATACAGAGGGGAATCCCACATTACCTACCACTTAGGGATAGTAGTTCATTCAGGAAAGAAAAATGGATGAAGGTATAGTGTTGTGGGAGAATGCTTTTATATACAGTAAATTTTTGTCACTTGTATTCATTTAATATAACAGGCAGGGCAAACAGATTATGAGAAGAGGAAAGGCAGAGATGTAGTCACAAGTCAGACATAGTCAGACACAGAGAAAGCAAGATGAGAATGCCTCAGTGAAAAAAGCCACCAAGCCATTTGGCTAAACATAGGTAAAAATTATTTGTTAATTTAAATTGTATGATCTAGTTAATAGCAATCCTGAGCTAATAGGCCAAACAATTTATAATTAATATAAGCCTCTGTATGTTTCTTTGGTACTGAACAGCTGTGGGAGCATGAGGGACAGGAACTTCTGTGTACAGTATAGTGTGAATACAGCCTGGTGCACAGCCTATGTGCAGTGTGAGATTTTCTGAAGTCATTCTAAAACTATATATAGAAAATCTGTGATAAAAATATAGATAGAGGTTTGAAAAAGTTTTATATATAATGAGGGACTGGTTAAAGTTGACCGTCTTGAGTTTTCCAGTCCTCTAACCCATCTTCCTCACTGTATCTCAAGACTAGCCAATTGTTAACCGTAAGGAAATGACCATGAATGGTCACCCCAATCAGTTTACTTTTTCATCAAAAAATGTATAGCTTTTCCTTTGTTCTTGATTTCCTTTCACCCCTTTTATCTCCTATGACGTACTGAATCAATACTTTATGTTGCTTGAAGAATAGAAAGCAGGAATTTTGTTTGATTTATAAGAGCTAAAAATTAATAGCTATTATTTTATATTTTCATATTGAGAACCTATTAATACCATTAAAACCTACTGATCTTATAAAATTACATTGTGAAATAGAATTTATTTCACTATGCACATGAGAAAAGTAGACCATGGAGATATTGAAAATGGCTTGCAGTAAAATAATATCTACCTAGACTTGCTTTTCTTAATTCAAGGAGGCTTTTCATTTGCTTCTTTCATTATTTTCACAAAAGAAACACTTGAAAAAAAGATTATTAGCAATAATGGGGTCTTTAAGGTCATTTAAAAAGCTTTAAACTGTCTATAATAAATAGTTTGTAAAATTATGATATAATAAATTTCTGTAACAAAGTTTCTCTCCTGTGGTGTCTAGAAAATATTAATATGGTAATGTGTTTAGAGTGGGTCTTCTCTTTGCTAGGGTACTGCTAGAGTTTAATAAAGAGGTTATAGGAATTGCACTGTTAAATGCCATTTTTATGCTTAAACTGTGTCTGGCGTTGTTCTAATAACTTGACTTTAGTGTACTTACTATTCAAAAAGATCCAACAAGGAGAGTGCTATTTTCATCTGTAAGACAGAGAAGAAGACCTTAAGAATTTGTTTTTGGTAAAAAACAGATCAGTAAGAATGTTTTGAGACCTTATTTTCCGTGATTGTTGACTTTATCTCAACCCTACATGTCTTCTGCTGATGTTGGCCATAAGTCATGTATACTTGGGCTTACTGTTGCTGGCTGTCTTTTCTGCTTCTGAATATGCATCCTCTTGTGAAAGTGTGTCATGTTTGGTGTCCTAGGTTTTATCAAATTACAGATATCATACTTGGTGATTAGTAAACAGTCATTAATTGAATGAACAAAAATTCTAGATCTGTAATCTAAATAAATACAGAATACTAGAAGACAGAAGAGAGAGGATTAGTAAACCTGGGAGAACTAGATATCTTAAAACAGTCCCCTGTTATAAAGTGTCCCAAGTAGACACTGCGATGCACTGACATCTACACAGTATCTATCTGTCAAATCCCCTTTCAGGACAATTGGAAGTCACCATGGTAAGAGTCCATTGAAAATCACATTAAGAATAAATATATTATTTGGTTTAATACAAATTGTTTTATTTCAAGTTTATGAGATCAAAATATTCATTTTTTTTTGCCCTGGGCTTGAAGTCTTATTGGTTTATTTGAAAATAATATTGCTATATAAGACATCTTCAGAATGTTTTGAAATTTTGCTAATTGAGTTATATGTTTCAGCAGTATTTGACTAAAAGCAGTTTCAGTTTCAGCAGAGTTTGAAATATTTATCATGGTTGTGACGTGGCATATGCCATGTCAATGTGCTTGAGCCCTCTGAGAAGAAAGCTGGGCTTCAAGCTCTTCGTGTCCTCTGTGTGTTTGCCTCTTTACTGCTGTCCCTAAGTGTTTGCAACTGGGCTGTCTTTTCTCTCCTTCTAGGGACTCTGTGGAACTCTAAAGCTCTCGGAGTCCATCCTGAAATCCCCGTACTGGAGACTTTCGTACACTTCAGTCACTCTACAATGGCCTCCACTACCCCTGACACTTCCACCCCCACAATCTGTGATGCCTCATGTGGGGTGTGGGTGTCAAGTGGTCTTTTCTTACTCTATTGTATTTTGTTTCAGCTAATTCTTGTTTCCATAGCTATACCAAGCTTTCTTGAATACAAGGATTCAGAAATGAGTACATTTCACAATACAGCAAATGTTTGGTGAAAAATCGCTGTGATTTGAATATTATGTAAAGTGACCTGCTGTTTCTGAGCTATACAGAATTATGTGCTTTGGAGGATTTTTATGACAATGTTTCAACCTTCTTCTAAATTATGTGTTTTGGAGGATTTTTATGACAATGTTTCAACCTTCTTCTAAACCAATCATACCTAAGAAAAGACTTTTTGGTCTTCTATTTTGTTTTACTTTTTATTTTCGGGACATAATCCCCTTGAGTGGAAGTCTGTGGAAGAAAGAAATAGGAGAGTAAGAAAGCATCCATCTTCCCGAAAAGCGTGCAAGGCCCTTGAGCTGTTAAGAACCACTACAAATCTATTTAACAGATATTTTCATAAAAAGATGGCATATAATTCTTGAAATACTGAAAAGTTCTTTTATCAAATTGTTATTGTTCTTCACATTTAACACAACTCAAAGCCCATCTGCCCATGTTTTTAAAGTGTTTTATTTTTAGTCCCCATAAATATCTGACTTTGATATCCCCACTTCTACATGGACTGTGCTGCTCTACTCAGATTCCTGAGAATAGTAATTTGAGTTTTGGCATCATTTTGTCATTATAAAATTTCTATTTAAGCAATCATAATTGTAAATATAATTAACATTATACCTAGAACATTATTGATAGAGTACTAGATTTTTAAAATCTATGACAGCAAATTATACATTCATTGATTCTGAGTTTCCCTCTCAAGTTCTGCAAGTGCCTAGGTTATTGTCGTTGTTGTTGTTTGCTTGTTTTTTTGATGACATTAAAAATTGTTACTCATGAGGCCAGAAAAAATAGCAATGTGCATGTACATTTTTTGGTCTATTAATTAATGTGTCAGTTTACAAATTAGAAGTAACACATTGAGCGTTTAGGAGACAGGAATAGCTAGGTGAAAACCAGGGTCTATGCAGATATAAATACTAGGGTAGTAGAGAGGATTCCTAGCAAAAGTCTGCAGGAAGAACAGCTACATGACTTGCTTTTGGGCAGCTGAAAAGTGTTGGGAAAATGGCCATCTGGCAAATAGCAGTGTGTTTGTGTGTGTGTGTGTGTGTGTTGTGTATATATGTATGTGTGTACAGGTTCTCTCATATATGTGTACATATGTGGGTGATTGACATCAGGTGTTCCTTGCTCATTTCACCTTACTTTTTGAGGAAGAGTTTTTAAACAAACCCAGAAATCACTAGTTGGTGTGAGGATGGTCCCAAGGATCCTAGAACCTTCCTGTTTTTTGTTTTGGAGACTTCTGCCACGACTATGTTGTTTCTTCTGTTTTTATTTTCAACATGGACACCCAAGACCCAAATTCAGGTACCTGCCAACCCATCTCCACAGATCCCTATTTTTAGTACAGCTAAAAACTAACATCTAGATGACCACCAGACAGAAGATCTATGTGGCTACACATATAGGAAAGCTGCGAAACAACTTGAGAAACTTTATTTAGAAACAGTCTTTGATCCACGAAGAGGAAGGAATTAATTCCAGAAACTTCAAGAGGACCCTTTAGGTGAAGTTTGAAACCAAGAAATCAAACAGAAGTTTCTCAGGTTAACTAAAGAGAATAAAGTAAATGGGCAATCTACCCCCTGTGTAGTCAAAAACAGACCCGATTGTTAGTGACAGCTGTACCCATAGGGAAGCCTGCATTTAAATTGGAGCAAGGACAATTCCAACCAATGATGGGCTTCCAAACCACCTAGCCTCTTAGGGCTCAGACACCTCTATAGCACTGTAACCTTCATGTCTTAAATAGTCACTAGACAAATGAAAATAAATGAACTAAATACTCTAAATTCAGTAAGTAAAGGGAAGGATTTTAGGGCTTCTTTTTATCCTCTTAAATATAGTGTTAGCTTATTTTATTCTCTAAATATATTATGAAAATCTGTGAGCAGCTGCTAATGCTGAACTTTGGCTTCTTATAGTCACAGTGGTTAAAGGTTTAGTTGTTTTAGAACAACATGGAGAACTTACCTAGTTAGGCTTCGTGCTCTGGATTCTGATGCAGGGCTTAAAGCTTGATTTGGTGATGTAGCTATACTAAGAGCCGTTCTCTGTGAAGCACCGACTGCGAAAATGGAATAAGACAAGAGAAAGGAACAAGTTTTGTTGGTGCTTATCAGTATCTCATAATTATAGTAGGTATTTTTGTGACAACATTGTTCAATGGAAAAAAATTCTAGATACAGTGTGTGTGTGTGTGTGTTGTAACATATCACAATGAACATCAGCCTAACCTGTACAATATCATCATCAATCAGTAAGAACACATGGGCAATATAACACATGTAACTATTTTAGATGTCTTAAAGATAAACCTTTTATATCTAGAAAGAAGTTAAAATGATGCCTGCACACTATGTATAAAAGGTTATTAGCTTATATTTACTTCTTTTAAAAATATTTTAAAATTTGTTTATCATTATTTAATATACATGACTATTTTGCCTGAATGTATGTTTGTATATCACATGAATGCCTGGTGCCCTTGGACATTAAAAGAGAGTGTCAGATTCCCTAGAACTAGATCTAGGGGTGGTTATTAATTACCACGGTGGGTTCTCAACAAAAGAAACCAGTGATCTTAGCCATGAATGTACTTCTAAGTGATTGTAATCATTAGCAGCATGAGTTAACTACCCTCACTAAAAAAATGAAAGTGTTCAATTGTCAAAGAATATTGACACAATACTTTTCCAGTTATTCAGTAACTTAATGTCAAGAATTCTATGCAATATCAGTGAACTAATCAGTTTGCCTAAATATGAAATTTATCTTTATATCCTAAGAGATATTTCTTGAGTTTTGTCTTATGTGAAGTCAACCTAATAGTTTCATATTAAAATATTGTAGTATAAGGTAGCTAAAAGGAAGAAACAGAGAAAATACATGCAGATGAATTTTGCTTAAGAAATTGATTTATTTACTAATGTTTTCAGAAGATGCTTGTCTTTAACCACAAAATTTGTTTAACTGATGGGAATTTATTACTTCTCCATTAAAGGTAAAGGGTGGTATTGACTGTGCTCCGTTTATATTTACAGCTCATTTTTTATTTTTATTAGTATTTAATGTGTGTGTGTGTGTTTTTTTTTTTTTTGTGTGTGTGTAATGTATATTTGTAAGTGTGAGTCTCCTGAACGCTTTGGCATATTATGAACACCAGGAGATGACTTTTGGTAATTGGTTCTTCTTTTCTCCTTGGTTGAGACAAGGTCATTGTTGTTTTGACTTTCTAGAGGGCCCTCAACTGGCTAGCCTTGAAGCTTTGGAATGATTCTCCCACTTCTGTTCTTTATCTCATTGGAAGAGTTCAGGGGTTAAGACTTCTGCTACCATATGCAGTATATTTACATAAGATCCGGGAATGGAGACCACACCCAGTAAACCAGGACACTATAGAGAGTACTTTTACCTGATGGTACTCTCCCAGGCCACAGGTTGAATCTAAATTAACCTTCTAGGACATTATTAAGAAGTACTCTCATGTAAATGAGTTTAGCTTGGTCAATAATGTTGCTTTTAATCATTATTCCCTACTGAAAAGCTGAGAAAATGAAGGTAGAATCTTATTGCCTATTTGTAGCCTAAGTTGAATTAAACTGAAACAAATAACAACCATATGTCTCTAGTGATTTAGCTTCATTTGTATTTAGTCAATGTCAAGTATGCTATTTCTCCAAAGGGATTAGTCCACATTAGTCGACCTTTCGTTGTATGAAAATCACTTTCAGAGAGACTTCCCACACTTCCCACTCACTTGGGTTGGCGTTTTCAGTCCGTGTCTGTAAACTGCTCTGCTCTTCCCATCTGACTTTGCACATGCTTTCATCACATCTGTTTTGGCATCAATCTTCTCATAATGCTGCTTTGGTAAGTGGTTGTGTTTTCCTGTCTGAACTTCAAGAATTCTGAGTGTAAAGCCTGAAAATCGAGAAACACTGACTTTACGGAGAGCCATCTATTCGCTGGCATCCATTAACAATCTTGACCACTGAGAAAAGGACAGTCAAGTGCTGCTGCAGGAATTCTGCAGCTGGGGGGCCTTGCCTGGAGCCGAGTCCAGTCCTCTGCAGCCTTTGTGCTAGCTGCTCACTGTATCCGAGAAGGGCTCTGTCTCTGTCTGTAGACATGAATACCCTTTCAGTCAGGGTAGCTCAGTTATCCGACTCTGCGAGGTGCTATGCTTCTACCAGCTCTTCGTGTACAAGTTACATACTGTCCTCTTTTAAAACTCTGTACACTGACATGATTTAGAACATTCCATTAAACCCATTGATTAGGGTATTTTATTTTTTCCTTTTTTTTTTTTTTTTTTTTTTTTTTTTTTTTTTTTTGGTTTTTCGAGACAGGGTTTCCCTGTAGTTTCTAGAGCCTGTCCTGGAACTAGCTCTTGTAGACCAGGCTGGCCTCGAACTCACAGAGATCCGCCTGCCTCTGCCTCCCGAGTGCTGGGATTAAAGGCGTGCGCCACCACCGCCCGGCTCTGATTGGAGTATTTTAAATATAGCCATCTACCTAATCATCTCTCTCTATCTGTCTGTCTGTCTGTCTGTCTGTCTGTCTGTCTGTCTGTCTGTCTGTCTGTCTTTCTATAGAGAGAAGCATTAATTTTTAATCACCCTGCTTTTGTTTTATTTGAAACTAAGTCAGAGTTTGTACTCCACGTTGGCTTCAAACTTGTATTCCTGCTGCCTTAGTCTCCTGATAGCTGGACTTACAGGTGTGGGCTACCTCACCAGGCTTTAGGAACTAATTTTGACTTTTAATAAAATGCCTACATGCTTTGAATTTAGAGTGCCCCATCATTTAGCACATATCCTGTCTCTCATTCTCCTGGAAACTTACTTTTTCACCTCACTAGCGATGTCATGGGCAACTACATTTTGAAAGAGTTCCAACTTCTTACTTTTATAAAAAAAAAATCTTTCTTCTTGCTTGCCATTGAAATAATTCTAATGTAATCTTACCAACTTAGAAACTGAAGAGAAAGATTCCCAAGTTCTACAATGGTAAGAAGTGTCTCATTGACCAGGTGGTCAGTTGACCACTTCCCATGGTTCTGACCAAATTAGTTTTGCTTTGTCTTGGGGGATTATGATACACTGCAGGAGAGGAGCCAAGGGAGTCTTCAGAGATGTAGAAGAATAGATGTGAAATTTGATGGCTGGCTGCTCTTGTTTTCTTCCCAAGTACAGTACTATTGTGGATTGACTAGTTTCTTTATGGAGATGTCTACTTTGTTGAATGAGATGTTCATTTCTACCAGCTTTTGCATTTTGTATCCTGAGGTGAGAGCTTGCTTGATCTAACACTTAGGTAAGAAAGTTCTAATTGTACATGGGAACAGCAGAAGCCTCAAGTGTGAAATGCATCAAAAGGCTTTATTGCAGAAAACTAATGTAACAGAAATTATATTATAATGTTATATTAGAACGTTTAAAGAATAAACATTGTGAAGTGCACTTATTAAGGATCATCATTTGATCAATTTTATTCCACAATGTATAATTTATAGTTACTATCTTCTTGAAACATAGGTTAAAAATGAATAAATTGAAGAAACTCTTTAGACATAAACAATTTGCAAAATATATTTGAAAACAATTTGTATGTTGATTTAAATTATTACAAATGTATTGAATGTGATAAACTATAAAATAAAGCATTTCTAATCTATATTTTTTCAAATACTTAACAAGAGGATTTTATAAAATCATTATTTTTGTCAAATACAGTTAAAATAATTTGAAGTACTCAAAGTTTTAAAATATTTTGTACTGCTTTTTCCAAAGGCATTAGACGATAAGTTGGTTTATTAAGTGACTCCACAGTCAAGATTAATTATATATTACACACATGGAAATACTTAAGTAAATATTCAAATAATAAGAATATATATATATATTTAAAGATTTATTTATTTATTATGTATATAACATTCTGCCTCCATGTATGCCTGCATGCCAGAAGAGGGTGTCAGATGTCATTACAGATGGTTGTGAGCCACCGTGTAGGTTGCTGGGAATTGAACTCAGGACCTCTGGAAGAGAAGTCAGTGCTCTTAACCTCTGAGCCATCTCTCCCGCCCTCTAGTTTATATTTTTAAACACATCAAGAATAATGAGTTATGTTGCATTCTTTAAAAGCTATGTTGGATCTGCCCATGAATCAGACGTTGCTTGAAAATAGGGTCATTATAGGTACAGTTACGATGAGGTCAGAAGAGGTTAGACTGGTGTGTAAATGCAGTGATTTAGTTTTTGTAAGAAAGCCACATGAACACTGGAGATTTGGGAGATGCTATGTGGTGATGGGGAGATATTAGAATGCTGCATCTACACATGAAGCAATGCCATGGATTTCTCCTGGAATAGTCTCTTCCATAGACTCCAGGAAGAATCCGCTGGCAAAGTTCAGTCTCCTACATAGGCCCCAGGAAGAATCAGCTTTATCAATATCTTGGTTATAAATGTTTTGTCTTCAGGATCGTGAAATAAGAACTGATATTATTTTCAGGCCTCCATTTCATGGTTATTAGTTAGGAATGTCTTAGCTAAGGAGCATTGTGAACCTCTAATAAACAGAATGGAATCTTCATTTGGCCAGCTAAGGAAGAGCCTTGCATTGAAAATTACATAAGGCATAATAAATGTGAGCCTCTTATTTCAGGAGATTCATTTATGAAATCATTAAGCAATTCTCTTGTTTCTTCAACAACGAATGTCAGAGACAGACTGAAAGCGGAGGTGAACAGTATGCTCCATAGTCTTCCTTCTCATATGAATGCCCTTATAAGCCAGCTGTTTGAGCACCAGTAACCCCATCTACATTTGTCCCTTGGAAGGAAGGAAATTGTCCTCACATCCTCTATCATTAAGGATACTTCTCATAGCCACTTATAATAGTTATGCCCTGATTCTTCAGGGTAGCACAGTGACCTCAGTTTTGCCTGGGTAAACTGGGAATTTTAGGTTCTTTCCCAGTCAGTCTGAACCTTACTTGACCTGAGGTTCTATTGCCAAGAAAGAAGAGGAAAGGGAGATAGTGCTGGGCAGTGGTCTTTACCCCAAACAAACCCACATGGAAACAAATCCATGTGTAAGCAATCTTTCTATAGTACAAACTTTAAAAATAATTGAGTTACGTCTTGTAAAGTAGCATGTTACTTTTCACTAAGTATCATTCTGTTTACCAATAAAGATTTGGAAGTCACATGTTTGGGCAAATATCTGCTAGATCAGAGAAGCTGAGAAGCAACTTTCTGACCTTCTATTTTGACCAGAGACCCAGTAGGAGAGCATCTCTCCATCCCTCGCAAACCAAAGGGACCACAGATCTCTAAGTCCCTCCCTCCACCTTCCTGTGCATCCCTCTATCATATCCCTTGCTCCCCCCATACTCTCTATGGCTAATTCCTCTCAACTAGTTGCTGGATTCACCCCCTGAACCAAAGTTGATTTTAAAAACACAATTTCAGGGTTTCACAGTACAATCGGATATCCTGCAACAGTAGTTGCAAATAATCCGAAACATCAGACATTATCCTCAAGATTCTTCTTAAGGTATGAGCTTCTTATTTTCATTTATTTACTTCCTTTTTTCCTCTGTGCTCCAATCATAATGAGTTCCTGTGTTTCTTTCTTTTCTAATAATTAAAGTTGTTTAGTTCATTTTTCTTATATCCCCTTTCTTTATAAACTTTACCTTGGCTAGGTGACTATTATTTATATTCCATAAATTTATTTATGGAATATAAATATTTATATATATTTCCATAAATTCTATCTTAAAATTCATCTTCATTAGTTGATGAGTGAGCTCCCATTCTACTCACTTTTAAATGTCTTTCTCACTGTTATTCAGTGATCACCGCTCTTCTCCACTACTGAAGACACTTTCCCATTTTGTTCACCTCATTGCTTTCCTGTCAAGAAGACAGTTGAGGATACATGGATAGTGAGTCCTCACTAATTCTGTATTTTAAATAAAACATACCCTTAAATTGAATGAAGAAAATTACTCACAGATGACTATTTAAGACACATTAATAAATATTTTGTTTACTGATTAGTTCATTATAACCATATAGCTTCTTGAGGCTTGAGCATGAGTGCTCGACTACAGTAGTATCTTACGACTAAATTCTTAATGAATAAAATTGTGAAGATATTTTAACAAGTAAATCACTAACATTTATTTCTCTAACTGTAACTATGATTCTTGAAGCTTGATATACATTAGGAGATAATTAGAATCCAATACTTAAAGATCTTTCATACTCAAGTAAATTATTCATACATTTAACAATAAGGGTTTTTAATAAAGGACATATCATAGTCATATAACAAGGTATTGTGAGGCCCATTAAAACAATTTTATGGTAGCACAGTTATTGACAAGGAAACATATTCAGAATACATTACTGTTTTGCTAAGTAGAAAGAATGCATTTCTGTATAAGAATATATCTGGAAAATTTATAATGATAATGGTCAAGTATGACATTGTTAAGCTATTCCTAAAGATAATTATTTCTGAAATTTATTTCTTGGCTTTCTAAAATATGCTTCATTAAACATGCAGTAAAATTATATATATATATATATATATATATATATTTAAGAAAATAAAAAAGGGGAGGGCCTTGGTCCTGCCTCAAACAAGGTTGATGTGACAGACTTTGTTGACTCCCCATGGGAGGCCTTATCCTCTCTGAGTGGTGTATGGAGGGTGGGATGGGGAGAAGGTCTGAGGAGCAGGAAGCAGAACTTGAATTGGTATGTAAAATAAAAATACTGTTTAAAAATAGAATAAATAAAATAGGAATAAATAAAACAATTAAAGTTTTTAAAGATTAATCCACCATGGTTTTCAAGATAAAATTTAGCTTTTGTATATGAACAGTGGAGAAATGAACCAGTTATATTTGTCATTTAAAGTATCTTTTTGGAAAGTTATCGTATAGTTACATAACTCAGAATGGCAAGATAATAGATTGGATGATTTTAGCTGACTTATTCATGTTAATTTACAGAAACACATAAATAATATATATCTTACAGAACTGTTTCATTCCATAGTAGTACTGAAAGCAATGAAACAACCAGCACAATTTTCTGGTTGTTGTGTTGTAGAAGTCAGAGTAAATACTCTGTATGTGTCTCTAAGACCATGCTGTGGGGTAGACGCAGGACATTTGCCCTAAGTTACAAACTCAGTGGCATTCCCAGAATTGGAATCTGTCTAACAAGTTATAACAAATTTGTTATCAGAAGTTAGGGAAAGGTGTGGACCTTTCTACATGCAAAGTACACACTTCTTCAAGCCTGTTTACACGGACATGGTAGGCACTTTCCTCAAGCCTGTTAGACTGACATGGTGTGCATGCTGATCCCTCAACTTTCTTCACTGTCTATTTGCCTATTTGTCTGTTTGCGAATCTGTTTTCCTGAAAATTTTCTCAAATTATATGATTACAAGGTCTGAAAGAAGACTTCAACTAAAAATAGTAATATGCAATGGGTTTATTCCTCAGGATAATTTTCTGTGTGTCACACCCTGAATTCACACACACACACACACACACACACACACACACACACACACACACACACACACACACTCACACCACAAATTTAGGGTAATATCTAATTTCCACTGAATAAAACTTCTCCATCTTTTTATTTTTATGGCACACAAACAACTTTCACAGTATTCCCACCTCTTTATGAGTGTGTTGGGCAGGTGTGAATGCAGGCATGAGCACTGGGTTAGAGTGTTGCTGTTAGCATTAGGTGAGAGTGTTCACCGTCCCCTTAATGCATATCGTGAGACCCATGTTTTCTCTGGGTCTCGTGGCTTTTCATAGTAAGTTAAGCCCTGAAGTTCATTACTGCGGAAATCAGAGTGGCAAAAACATGAGAAGTAGCTGTGCAGCACTATCCTCCACTGATTGAGGGTCTCATAAAACCTGTCAAAAACACCATCAGCAGCCAGTGCAGACCGGCCACCTTTTGGAGAAGAAGCTTCCATGTTTATATTCAAAAGTATCAATCATTCTAATACAGACTCAAGCTTGTCTTTCTGTAGCAATATTTCCATTTGCAGTAAAGATGTAAGGGGAGGATTCGTGTGTTCCTGGATCTTATATCAATGTCAAAATTAGTACATAAAGCATCCATCAATTATATACGCAAGGTGAATTGGTCATGCCTTTTACAAAGTGCTATATATTTGAGATTTTACTACATATTTTAGACACCTCTGGAAGCAGGCAAATTAACAAGTATCTGACTACCATATCTGAGCAGTAGTGAAGCGTATGACTCGAGATTTCCATTATTTTATCAGCCCAGAAATCAGAGCTCTTAATTCTAGAATTACGCTAATGCTTGTTTATGAATACCAGAAATATTTTCAGTTTTGCTTTCAATCACCACAAATATAGTAGACTGTTCATAGGTAGTTCTGAAACACTTACTAACTGTGGTCCTCTATGGATATCTAAGCAGACTTAATTCTGTTTGCCTGAATTTGCTGAGTGAGTAGTATACAGAGTTATACCATGTATAAAGTCTTTATCAGATGAGATATAACTTTGTTATGGTTGGTTATTATTACAGTTAACATAGCTAATCCAGATCCTCACATTTAAGTAAAATGTCACTTCCGAGGGGCATGGTTATGTTTCCATAGTGCTCTTCCTCAGACAGCATTCATAACCAGGGACTTGTGAGCATTGCAATCATTAACTTTGTGATTACATACAAAAACATCAGCATAAAGGCTGGTTAGCAAAAACTCAGAATCTGGGTCGAGATTTACTCTATTTTGAAAGGTATTCATACCAAAAAATTTAACATTTTTTATGCCAAGCCAATCTCCTGATTTCCTTTTCATATTAAAAAAATCACAGCTTGATGAGGTTGCTACCAGAGGCACTGTTTTTTTAGTGTATGACCTGGTTTGTCTTCAGTTTTAATCAGCAGCAATACAATGATTACTACATTTTAATAATTTCCAAGTACAGTAGATCTCCATACTAGTATCCACTAACTACATTCCATTGCTTCTGGGAGATGTCTATGTAAAGCACTCAGAGGTCATATTTTTTTCACATGGAGTATTTAACACAGTCTCTGAGACACAAAAGGTAAGAGTTCAATCTGTTCAATTTTCGTAGGTAATAAATTTCTATGAAAGTAAAGTCAATTAGCAAAATTATATTTGAGAATGTAATTCTGTGTACTTATTTTCTTGTATTAATACCAACAATTATCTACCCATATATCTATTCATGGGGAACTACAAAATAAAATATTTTTGGATTTAATTATTCATAGGCTCCAGCTAGTCCTGGATTTGAGAAGCTCTCATCAGTAATGTGTCACAGAACATTAAGTATGTGCTTGCCCTGTTCCTATGAGACTAATTGAGTCGTTAAGCTATACCATTAGAAAACTGATCAAATGGCACAGACTTAAGTCATGAGCTTCCTGGGGATCTGAATTCATTCATTAGCATTTTTGGCTCCTTCCCTCCTCTTTTCCCCATGGATCTATGTGAAACAGTTGTAGAGCGTAACCATGTCTTAAATACAAAAGAATGATACTGATCTGTGCACCTTGAATCAATGCACTGAGTAGTAGAGTGTGCATGCAGCATCGGACACTAATCTATGTGCTCATTGCATCTTTTTCTCATGGCACTTCAAAACTTACATGTTGATAAAATTCTTCAATGTATGCTTATTTATAGGTAGATGCTTCCAGAAGATGCCTTTGGGGAAAAACAAGTTTATCATTGTAGTGACAGTGTGTGATCTCCACAGCATTGTAAACTAGATCTTTCTCTTTAGAGATATTCATTGGAAGATATATTACAATATGTTCTGTATAATAATTGATCATTTACTAACTGTAGTCAAATGGACAGAAGACTGGGCATATAAGTGCACAACTTTAGTAGAATGCACAGTGTTGCCCTTCCAGAGACTCATGCCATGGACTAGCCATGCACCTTTCAGATTCTTGAAGCTCTGATTGACTTTTGAAGCATAGTGACTCACAGAGTTTTGTTGGATTTTTACTCTTTCTGGGTTTAGATAATCAATAATTAATATTAATAATAATAATAATATAATAATAATAACATCTCAAATAAATACAACCAAAAACCCTAAAGAATCTTCTTTGTTTTTTAACACTTGCTGAAGATATTAAAATTATTGTTGATAAGAAGATTCATGATGATTTTTCCTAAGAACACCTGCATCACTTCTGTATATTTCAAATAGCTCTTCAAATCATTAATCATAAAACTCCCAATCCATGGTGAATTATACTTTGGCATACATAGTTGTCTAGATTTACTCATTGTCTCTTAATTCCAAATTGATTCCTGTCCTGGATGGGTGTGATTCTCTCTTTGGAGTCACTCTTCTGGAACTCTAGATTTCTGGTGTCTTTTGGGCCATTATTGTTAGGTACCTGAATTTACACTGAAGATACACTTTAACTGACCTTCCTTGTTTTCTCTCTCTAATACTGAACATTCTGTTAGGATTATACTTCAAAGTCTCACTCCAATTATGGGAGCTATCAGTCAGAAGTCTCCAAAGTACGTCAGTACCTTCACTGGGAATAGCAACAGGACTTGTATTCAGTATCCATCATCGTTGGGCTGGTTCTCTTTTATATATCATATATCACACTCTTTCCATGCCTCATCTGCATTAAGGGTCCCTTTCCGGGCCAGCTTGTCTCCATCAAGAATATTGTACCTTGGGGTAATCTAAGTCATAGAAGCATTATTTGATAGTATAATACACTTTGTTTTTGGAGATTAAAACATTGCCATTTTCAGAATCCTGATTGTGTAGCACTGAAACTTGGCTAGAATGAACAAACAAATGAGGAAGAGCATTGTGATTATCAGTGAGAGGAAGGTGTTCAAGAATCTTCAGAAGGTAGAAAACCTTTATTATCAAAAAGTGTAAAAGGGAGTTATGAGTTAAAGTTGTGAGTCCAAAGGGCAGGATGCTGTTACTGAATGTGATTAAATCACCCAGCAATTCTTGCATCCACTGCCTTTTAGCCCCAGGGTTTTAAACTGCGTAAGGGCAAAGGTCAAGCCTCCTTGGTTAACCATTGTGTATATAATATCTGACTCCAAAAAGATTCTCAAGAAGTATTTGAATGTGTTGTTTTTCTCGAATGAACACAGTTTCTGACAATTTGCTACATCCTGGGGAATACAATGATCTAAAAAGAAAAAGAAAAAAAAAAAAGATAAAATTCTGATCTTCAATCACTCCCAAGACATTAGGGGCAGTAGCCTCATGGTTTGAAAACTCACACATCATTTTAAGTGCCATGATAGGCATGTCCACAGAGTGCAATAGTCTGCGCAGCTTCCTTACTGCATTTCCTACTCTCCTTGTGTACAAAAAATACCGCCACAGAGACTGCACAAAATTACCTTCAGTTTCAACCTTACAGCCCCTCATTTCCAAAGAAACTACCTTCTATTCCTTGTTGCTTCTATCTTTGCTGTGGAAGAGAAAGAGAGAGAGAGAGAGAGAGAGAGAGAGAGAGAGAGAGAGAGAGAGAGAGAGAGAGAGAGAGATTTCTATTTCAGTCAATTTCATAAATTTAAAGTTATATCTTACTATAGGTCAGGATGATTTGTTTAGACTTCTTTTGGGGCATTTGTATGGAAACCTTGTTCAGAAAAAAATGCTTAGTCAACCACTTTTAATTAATATATTAAATAAAGCAAAGGCTACAGATTGTAAAATTTTAAGTACTAGACTTGAAGACAGCAATAAATACTTTGCAACCATTACAGAATATCATTAACTTGGAGCTATGTGTTCCAATAGAGAAATTTTAGACTTAACTGGCTACTTGAGTTCAGCGAATAGCACCTTGGATAGTTACCAAGGCTGGGGCCTAATTTTTGCCTCGATATGAAAATTTACACCACAGCATATGTCATATTATCAATGTCTGTTCAGATGTACTTTTCAGCCAATTCTATAATATTTGGACATTTAGAACCATGTAATTGAGGTTATGGATGTGGTTACTTCCTATAGCTTTGGCTGGTTTAACTTTGCAAGAGCAGTGTTAATAAGGACAGGGTCAAGAATTTGAGCAGTTTTTTGTTCAATTACCTTTCATTCTATCTGTAGCCATTGACTATACAGCACATCCTGCCCCTCAGCTCCCAAAGGTGTGTTTGACTGAGAGAGACAGACTAGGTCTATACAGGGAATCAACAGCAATTCATCTTATGGGTGAAAAGTGACTCAAACACATCTCTCTGTAGCTTCATGTTAACTGACCCCTTTATGACACATTCTATATTTGAGAAATATCCACTGAGGAGTTCATACTCAACTAGACCTCGGAGAAATGAGCAGTGTTCAATATGAAGACTCAGGAATGGCTCTCAAGTTGATTTTGTTTAATGTTCTCAGATTTCCTACTGTTGTTTCAGACTGTTAGCATGTTGGGCTTTTCTTTCTTTGCTAGGCTGGTCGGTAGATCACTGTATTGTATGTATTATTTTATCTGCAATTCTTATGATGGGATTTTTTTTACACAGTTAACATATGTACAGGACCTAAATAAATAAATGTTATTTAATTTATTCTATTATGTTTTAAGGTAGAATATGAAGTAATGTGTTCCAATGTGACATTTTTGTATGTAGGTAATATTACTCTTTACAATTTAATCTTTAGAGAAACACTTATTGAGATCTTATTATTTTGACATTTAAAAATAAGATCCATAATATAGTAAATTTTTTCAATTGATGACTAGCCAGAATATTTTAATATTTGTTCACAAATTAACCTGTTATAGAGGGTGCTAGAAACAACAGGTGATACACTATTCTGAACTCACCTGTATGTCGTATAGGAGCCTGTACACAGGGGAAATACATGGCAGTTCTCAAGTAACCTTATGATAGAAGACCCATGATGGATTGTCTAAACCTGTGAGCCACTGAACCCTGTGTATGCTAAAATTTCATATTTCTATAATCAAAACCCAAAATCAACCTAGAGAAATTTCAATAATATATTAACATATTGTGAAAAAGTTATGTCAATGTGCTCTTGAACATTGTTATTGTAAAAATCATTTTTCTTTTGTGATGATGTAAGATGATGTAACATTCTGGGAACTGAGATGGTAACAATGACGATCGAGCACATAGTGTACAAAGACTAGATTTTGGACAAGGAAAACTTTATATCCAGGAAAAGATATCATGAAAAATTACATGAGATCATCATAATACTCAAAAATGGGTAAATTTCAAAACTTGTATTTCTTATTTCTGGATATTTCTATAAGAATGCAAGCTAAGATGGCAGACTAAGGAGGGGATGTTGAAGACTGTAGTATAGTCTATCAGCTGAAAGATTCCCAATCATTGCCCTTCACAGGAAAAGGTATTATTTGAGTTGAATTATGTAAACAACATGACTGATAAGAGACTTTCAAACATACTAAAATATTTGTGCCTTTATAATTTATTTATATTTAGTTTTATTGTATGCTTCACTGTTTCTGAAAAATATCTGGTATACAACAAATCACATTATCCCATAAGGATGAATATAAACTAGCAGGAAATTGAAGAAAGAAAAAAATCAAGTGCAAATGTAATGTTTTTTTCTGCAACAAAGAAAACAACTTTAGTTCATCTTTTCCTTGGCCATGAAAAATGTACAGCATATAAGAAATAGTATATAAAGTATAATTATTGTCTTAGTTAAGGATTTATTGTTATGACAAAACACTATGACCAAAATGTCATTTGGGAAGGAAAGGGTTTATTAGTCTTACAGTTCAACATTGCTGTTCATCACTGAAGGAAGTTAGGACAGGAAATCAAACAGGGCAGGATCCTGGAGGCAGGAGTAGATACAGAGGCCATGGAGGGTAACTGCTTACTATCTAGCTTCCCTTGACTTGCTTCTTTTAGAACCCAGAACCACCAGTCCAGGGATAGCACTACTCACCATTCACTGGGCCCTCCCCCATCGATCACTAAAGAGAAAATGTCTTATTGCTGGATCTCATTGAGGCGTTTCCTCAACTGAGGCTTCTTCTTCTAATGACTCTAGCTTGTGTCAAGTTAATTCACAAAACCAGTCAGGACAATTATATAAAATATATAATACATAATAAATATCAACATCTACAAGGACTTAATGAATAGAGATAAAACAAAGAAGAGGTGGTAGATAGATTTTAAGAACCAGGGGATCAAGGAAATTGCTGTGAGATATGTCTTCTAATAACATCAAAAACTACATCCATCAGGTCTTACCAACATGACTGCCCATTAATGGGTATGCCAAGGTGGACAGGAAAAAGCCCATGGGGCCTCACCCTTACACCAAGAGCTACAGGCGAATAGGTAAAGATGGGAAACAAGGAGAGGTGGGCCTCCCCAGGGAAGACCACACCAATTGGTTGTCGAGGGGCCAATGGTCAGTCTTAAAAATGCACATCCAAGTAACCTTATAATGACTGATTACATTATGTGTAGGAATCTATATGTATACACATACAGGGGTGTAATAATGATCAGTGAAAGAAGAGGCCATAGATGTGAAGGGTAATGAGAAACATAATTATATTAAAACTCAAAACAAGTTTGTTTTGGAAAAATATTCTAGACATTTTAGATGTAATCTTGTAGAGACCATCAGTAGCAGCATAACCTTGCTTGTTATGACAGACTGAAAACTAAACTCCTACACATCAGCAATAAAGCTAACACTGAAATGATTAGTTTTGGATGCATTTGGCCTTGACCAAGGATTAGAACCAAATAAGCCTCCCCTGGGTTGAGGGTCCCTCAAAAGACGTGACTGATATTTTAGAATTATGTGTGAAATCGGGTTTCAGTTTCTTATAGATACATTTATTTTGGCTAGCTCCTTGAAAGGGGTTAGCAATATAATGTCAGGTGTGTAAGAATTTATTAAATTTTAGTTTTAATTTTCATGTGTGTGTGTGTGTGTGTGTTTGTGTGTGTGTGTATGTGCGTGCATGTACATGTGTGTACAAGAGCTCTTCAAAGTCATTGGCACCAAGTTGGTTGGATATTGGAGTTTACACGTGGTTACAAGCTGCCACACATGGATGCTGGGAACTGAATTCAGATCCTCCATGAAACAGTATGTGCTATTCACCTCTGGACTTTCTCTCAGATCCATAATATGAACCTTATAAAGAAAGGTCCCAGAGTTTGAGAGTGTGATAAGGCTTTTGAAATATTCTTTAAGTTTTTAAAACACTTCTTCTGGATCATTGTCACATAAAATAGCATACCTGTCCACCTTGGGCTTTCAGTTCTTTAAAACCCAAGGCCAACAGTGCCAGTTCACATATGTGAGCCTATGAAACTGAAGTAAACAATGCATATTTATGATTTCTATAGAACACATTTAAATTTTTTGCATCAATTTAGTATCTATTAATAAATATTTTATGTGATATTATATTATGATAAAATTCATTATTTAATTGTACCCATGTGTTAAAAATTTGGGCTGTCCAGAGAATCTATAGCTATGATCCATATCTGGTTATGAATATGTTTATAATTTGCATATGACTATTGAAAATTTAAATTATTGGAAATAATAACTAATCAGTACTGACTCAGCACTGAAGATGGCAAAAGTACATAAAGTGGGGATTTTTTTTATATTAGCCTAAAAAAGAACATCTGTTAGATTAATAAAATCCTAAAGATTCTATTTAAAACCACACCTTTTCTTTATCATGAACAAATTTCCCTGAAATTCTTATAATGGAGAGTTTCAAAAATGCTAGTTGCTTAAGAAAAACACTATAATATTTTCAATATGCTCATATTGCTTTCATGAATGTCAATAAAAACATGAGCTTTTTGGAAATCAAAGGCATAGTAAGAGTAAAGGAGGAAAAGGGAGGAGGTTGGGAATAGTCTTGGGTTTCTGCTGCTCTAGTTTGTAATAAGGTGAGGACAGGAGGACAAAATTATACTGTAGGAGAAGACAGCAATTTCAGTTGTTGGACAATCCATGGATCCGCTGAAGTTACATGGGCTCTCATTGATACAGGAAGGAGATACTCCACCGACTCCAGGCATACAAATAGTGTTTCTCATGTAAGCATATTAGTCAGACACAAAAGTCAGAAAAAGCAGTGTCTAAAAGCATCCGTTACCTTTTGGATGGTTTAAGTTAGGTGACAAAATTGCTGATTCGAAAACCTGAGTTTCAATCAAAGTCCCACTTTTCCGCTTTGATTGGTAGTAATGATTGCTTTTGATTCTTAATATTTAAATTGTAGTATGGTGATTCTCATTCACAATTGTTTTTGAAGAACTCAAATGGTGGATGGCAGAAGCTGTGAACTCAAATCTGTGTTGTAAAGGGTTCTTTAAAAAGGTTCTGGTCATAACTAAAAGGCATAACAGTGATTGTAAAGACATTTTAATGTCCACAGTTGAGCAAAAGGCAAATGGAACATATATTCATGTGTCTTCACTTTCAGGTACTAGTAAGGTTACCTATCAAAAGAGCAGCTAAATGTAGTAGTAATATATTTGGTGGCTGAGAAGTTTGGTCAAATGTACATATTCCTCTCTGTCATTGCAAACCATGTGACCACTGAACGACATGAGCTATCTAAGGTTTTCTTTATCAATGAAAACTATATAGTCACATGTGCCCAGAGGGCCTGCGAATGAAAAGCATTTTCAGAGATCCCCAGTCATCTCAGCAAACACTCAAAGTTGTGTGGCACTTCATACATTTCATGAGGATGCTCCTTCAGAGTCCTAAGACAGTTTTATTAAGTAGAAAATACATGACTTCCAGAAAGTTAAATGAAAATGAAAGTGCTTTGTTGAACAAGGAAATGTATGTCCAGAAACATCTAGGGAAAGATGTTAGCCAGCGTTTACCAGCCTTTATCTTGACTCTCATCACTGTTTAGCCATTTTAACAAGTGAATTACTAGGGTAACAATCTGCTCTCTATAGGAAGAACTGACTTTCCCTATCAATAAGCAGTTCTGCCTCAAATAGCAATTTCTTAACTGCAGCCTCTGCCTGTGTCTGGTTTCTCCAGTCTGCTGAATTTTTTGTGGATTTAGAATCTCCTAGGATCTGATATCGAACTGGTTAATTTCTCAGGACATGTTTTTTATATGCAGATTCTATCAGTCCTTTTTCTGTGGGACATATTTTAGAAACCTTCAGGTCACTGAGATTCTTGAAATTTTCTAAACATCTTACAGATTTACTTTTTGGTAGTTATATGAGTTTTTAAAATAGCTATTAAAGTTATCAAATTTTGCTTTTTTCCACTATTTTCTCTCTCATAAACAACTATAGAAGTTTCCGTTTTTACATCACATTTCCATGTTTTTCTTAAAAATTTTTATTATTTTTCTGATATAATTGGTTCATTAATTCAGATTTGTTTCCATTTTATATGTTTTTATGTCACATTCCTTATTTATACTAGCGTAATTTTTATATTCACTGCATCTGCATAGCTTGGAATTGAGAAGCAAGCAGATGTGGGTTAGGGGAATTCTCAACCCCATCCTATAGTTTTTGTACCTTTTCGTTTTGGCAGAAAATGAGTGGGGCAGCAGAGAGTGCTCAGCAATACAGTATAGTGCCTGGTCACTCCTCACTGTCGCTTCCTGTCTCTGTATTGTCGTGGAGCCACAGGATGTGCTCAGGAGAGCTGGAATCCCACCTTGCTGCAGGCACTTCTGCTCTTCTGAAGACCCAGAAGCATGGCGGGAGAGGAGGAGAGGACACAATAATCCACAGCTAGGGAGACTGACTGTAGGAGCTCTTCTTACAAAATAAGGCTGCCATGGCTGAACTCTGGCTCCTTTGCCATGGATGACTATAGCTGGTATGCTAGAACTTGATATAAATTGTATAATGGTTTCCAAGTTCTGTCAACATCCTTTCTGCTTCTGCCCTTGTTCCGAAACTAGTTTAATGACAGATGCCAGAAAGTTAGATGAGCTCTGTCTTTCTGTTTGTATCTTGATAAGTTTTTTTTTCTAGGATTGTATTCAGTTTTATTAATGCATGATGATTAGTTACCAAAAAATACAAAAGAAACCAAACAAGCAATGGAATGCTATTTTTCAGGAGGGAAGACAGACTTGATTCTGTACATTTAATTAGTTTATAAAGCCCTAGGCAGCATAAGTGTGAAAATGCACACCTATAGGTTTTGTTTGTTTATTTATTTGTTTATGTATTCCAGGATATCTGTGTCTAAATAATCCTCATTTACTCTCTGCCTTTAGGTTGCTGTAATTTCAGATGGTTGTATTCTTACCTTATTTGAGGCATATTTAGCTAAATTTCATGATTTTAGAGGATTTAGAGATCAGTGAAGTGGGGAGAAAATAAACATTTGCCACAGTGGGCAGAAATCCAGAAATTATATCCAGAGAGTTCAAAGTGCTGACCTAGTGGTAACCACACCATACTGTTACAAGTAAAAACACATTTGTGTTTCTTTATAAATAGGAAAAATATTGCCTCTCAGGGAACCCAAATATTAGGGTCTCAGGTACATACCAGTATAAATACAGAATGAAGGATAGTGTTTGGCACCAGGAGGTGGAGGAGCTTGCAGTGCCCTGGGGAACATAGTGCACAGTCAAGTGCAGTGTCATGAAAACTACAAGAATACTACTAGAAATTGCTTCACACTGTATTAGAATTGTCTTCTCTGTTCCCTGGACCCTCTGGAACACTTCTGTCGTTTATTTTAGGGATGAACTTTTGTAGATTTTTTTAAATTCCCAAAGTGCCATTCTTGGCAAAAAAAAAAAAATGTTAGCTTTTCCTTTCACAGTCTCTGACACACATTTCATGCACCCATCCTCTTCAAGAATCCAAAACTTCACTTGCGCAGTTAGTGCTGATACAGGAAGAGAAAGTGTAGATGCATGACATATCTACCAACTTAGACACAGGACCAATGGATGGGAAGTGAAGTTTCTTGCACAGGAGTCAAGCCCAAAGCAGAGAGACACGGAATGAAATCAATCTTGACCCAAAGTCTAATCCCAGACATCGCTCCACATAATTCACAAAAATGAGCACTGTTGTGGCTTTATTGTGTATGAAATTTGTTCGGTTGAAAAGACCTTTGGTATTTAAATCAAAAGGAAAATCTGTTAAGGGTGGTATAATGTGATTCCACACAAGAATGGCATGAACGTTAGGCTTGCTTCTCCCCAAGTTCTTTAGAATCACGTTGCTTTTTTTATCTCATCAAAAGAAAATAAATATTTTTCCAAAGATTTTTATAGTTTTAATAGATTGACATAAAAAAGAAGATATGAGAATGACCTAAAGCACTGTTAAGATACTATTTTTTTTGTTGTTATGCAGAATTTTATGCCCATGGCAATGATCCATGCTATGTCCAACACCATAAATAGCAAATGGTTGTTCTTTATATTTTTAGTTCAGATTTGGTAGTTATTTTGAATATATAATTAAAGAAAAATATCTTAAAATTTGTAATTAGAACTTTATCATAAAGATCATGGAATTAAAAACCACCATGCACAAAATTAGCCAGACCCAAAATAGATATCTCAAGAAATTTCTGCGTATTTAGAGCAGCCACTCTGAAGATGTGGAGATTAACATTAGATTTTACACTTGTACTATGGAATGTACTTTTAAACATTTATGTACTGCCCTAAAATTAAAAATCTTTAGCAAACTTAGAAGTAGATAAACAATTAGGTTTATATCCTCAATTTCATATTTTGAGATCATAATTTAATTACATTTCTCCCTTCCCTTTTTTACCCTTCCAATACTTTTCCTATACACACCTCCATGATCTCATCCAAATTCATGATGTCTTTTTCACTATTATTGCATGTTTGTATAAATAGATTGTACATAGATATCAGTATAGATGATATAGAGATAGATTATATATTTATATATCATATGGATGGATATATATCCCTAACTTACCTGTTGTGTCTCTATAATGTTACCTGTATGTATGTTTTCAGGACTGACCATTTGCAATGGACAGTTAATGATATGCTCTTCTCTGGAGAAGACCACTTCTGCTTCTAATTTTCTTTGGTTGCTTTATAATTCTTGTACAGCTGAGACTTCGTGGACTTTTCCATCAGTTTGGGGTGTTCATGTTGTCATTCTTATTCAGCTTACACTTAGGCAGTCATGTTGGTGAGACTCTGATATCACTAGGAGACAGTCCCACAGCAAACTCCCTGACCAGAGCTCCTGCGCCTTTCTGACCCCTTTTCGTCACTGTTGCCTGTGCCTTAGCCATGGGAGGATTTTGAGGATGTATCTATTGGGACTAAGTGCCTCAGCTTTGTAATTTTGTTGATTTGTTTTTCTGTGGTGATCTCCATCACAATGAGAAGTTTCCTTGATCAGAGATGAAGACTATAATTATCTGGGGTTAACGGACAAATATTATAGACTATTTTTACGGATTGCACTGGTTTGGTAAGGTTTTGGCTATAGATTCAACTTCAATAAATATGATTTCACTACTGCTAATTTTCCAGTGCTAGACCTCTCAACTCCAATTAGAGGGAAGTTGCATACTGCCAATGTATGCATGCCACTCCTGTATCCGTGGGGCTATTTGTGTGATGCTGGTCATTGTTGTGGTTCCTATCATCATAGCTGGCTAATACTGTTGGCTGCCTCTCTAGATTCAAGTATGAATGCCTCATTTTGGCACCAAGAAAGCTAATTTTCAGGGAAGAAGGATTCATATTAGTTCTTGCTAAGGGGTCTCTGGGCCCTGTTTCTGAAGTGCATGATGTCTTTAGCAGTAAGAACTTTCTTTCTACTTCTGGTGGATAAACAAGATCAATAGCAATAGAGAACCTCAGGTCTGGGATTAGAGTTTTTGCTATATGGCCTGTGGCTCTTTATACCTGGAATTACTTACATTATAAGGTTTTTGTGTATTTTGTTTTGTGTTTTAAAATAGAGTTAATAGTATGATGCCTTGTGGGATTTTCAGCCTTCCATACTGCTCTTTACTATATATCCCTTTTACCCTTTTGTCCCAATCTCAGTGAACCTTCCCATTTCCTGACCAGAATGCTGCACCTTTCTGTTCCCCTCTATTGCTTCCTAGCCCCCATCCTGGCAATGGTCCTGTTTTACTCTCCTGGTTTCTGTAGTTACTACAAGTTATGTTCTCACATCTGTTTCCTGAATTCAGTCCTCTCTCGTTACCTCCTCCCTCATTAACTATTGTTTGCTTCCTATTATTCTTTGTTCTACATGTAAAATGTACCCAAATATACATTTGTTTGCACACACACACACACACACACACACACACACACACACACACACAACTTAGGCCCTTCTATGTATGTAGGGTTTTTTTTTCTGAGATTATGTGTCTATGTGTGACTATGCTCAATATTATATATTGTGGATGCATTCACTAATTTTTTTTTGCAAATTTTACTTTAGACCTGAAAGTGGCACATTTTATAAACACATACCAAATTTTATTTATTAATTCATTTCTTGATGGAAAACGAGTTGGATTCCATTTCCTTGCTATAGAGAATAAAGTACCAATAAGCATAGTTATTTTATAATTTCTCTTTTCAATCATATTTTACCAATTAAAATATGAATATCTTTTAGTTTCCTGTTAAGGATGATTGTTATTCTATGACATAGAGACTAAATAAAGAATGAAATACCTAACATGTCCTTCACAGAGATACAGCTGGAAACACTGAGGAGACACTGCTTATAAATAAACAAAGGAAGGAAGGAAGGAAGGAAAAAAGGAAAGAAGGAAAGAAAAGCAGAACAGAGGAAAGTAAATAAAATAATTATCATTAATATACAAGAAGTAGATGACTGTTTGGACCTTTATCTCTGAACAATTGAATCTTTAAAATTCAAATGTGCATGTCATTTTGAGCTGTCACAACTTTAAAAGTGCCTGTCAGTATCCTGTGACTAGCAGCTTTACTCCTCAGAATTTAAAGCTTGGCAATGAAAGAGCTATGTATTTGGTACATGGACTGTGGTTTAAGCATCCTCTGCTACAGTCTGGATTATCCCAAGCCTTTTGCACAACTCTTTCTCTTTGAAAACCAACCTGAGTAATATTTGTATTGTCCAACATTTAAAAAGCACACACTGACATTTAAGAGACCACAAAGCCCTTTGTGGTCTTACAAGTAATAAAAAAATCTAAGAAAATGAGTGTTGACCACCCAAAACAGAACTTTGCAAATCAATGCAAAAATAACTGTCAGGGAAACAAACCAACATCCAGATACAATGCAGCAGCAGCAGGAAAAAAAATTACTTAAAGAAATAATACCAGCCTGAGCAAATCTAAGTACTTAATTTAATATGATCATGTAGAAAATAGAAGTTTAAATAGACATTTTCTGCTGTAAAATGTGACTCTAAGTGAGTATAAAGTACACACCCAGTACACACCCTCAGTCTTCTCAGAGGTTTTCTCTGCACGAGTGTAAATGCCACACAGTGACCTCTCCCTGTAAAGAAGTGTATCTTTTATTCCATTTGCAATATCCCTAAATTTGATGTTTTTTGTGAATGTGTTAGGAAGTTCTTTAGCATTGGGTATTGGTGCTTTAAACCCTGGTCTTCCATAAAGGCTTCTGTCAGGCAGTGTGTAAGTCGGTTTAAAATTAGCACTTCTCTGGTTGTGAAACCTCGACACTGGCTGTAACGGAGGAGCTTAGTGTTGGTGTGTTCTTAAGTATTACCTGTCACCTGAAGTATGACACTGTGCTAACTGCAAGACCTTGGGGATGCCTGTAAGCTGGCATTGCCATCTGACTGCTGCAGAAACTGTCTGGCAATCTTCCTAATGTCTAGGCCCGAGATAACTAACCTGGTCCTGAGGGCTCTTCATTGCCCATTTACATGCTGCTGCTTTGTAAGTTGTTTGCTCATGGCTGCTCTTTCCTTAGACTTAACACCAAGTCTTAGAAGATGGTCCCAATGCTTTCTGTAATAACTAGTGCTCATCTTTTAACTTCCTAGATACACTTTCACTGCTTTTCTGGAATTAAAATATATTTCTAATGTTATGCTTTCAATCTTGCCCTTGATTCCTGTAAATGCATTTTATAACATTGAGAATGATTTACCTGGAACATAAGCCCTTGGTTTGACAGTTGTATCATGTAGATTGTGTATCATGCAGACAAGCAATGATAAAATAGAAGCCAAAGTTAAAGACCAAATTTAAATCATCAGGTCAGCTCTAATGTTACAAAGGACATAGCCAAGAAATAAAACAGCCAGATCCTGCTTACTTTGAGATAAGAGTTATTGATTTGCTTTTAACACTGTGTAGAATTTGCAAAATTAGTTTGTAAATTCTGAGGAAATCTTGGTAAATAAGGCATAACAACCCAGGAGATCTTAGGTATAGCGTCAGACCCTTTCACATAGAGGATATAAAATGCAGTTTTCTATTAGCAAGCTGTTGTATTTGATAAATTTTCACATAACTTCTTTGAATAGTTAATGGAATTTGTGGAGCATAGATCTTGTTTTATATATTAATATATGTTTATGTGTTTACATCACAGGAGAAATTATAATGCATTTCCTTGCCCGTTTTAAGATTTATGACGGACACCCCTGTCAAAACAGGTTCTCCACAGTTATCTGTTAGATAATGTTGTTTGGCCATAGATTTGTTTGACACAAAGATATTCAGAAACAAAGGCACTAAACTCAAAGGAATGGCACTTTAATTAGGAAAAAATAGATAGCCATGTAAAAGGGATAATGTGAAAGGGGGATGTCAGTTGCTAATAAGCTTGCTGTGAGGAGGGCTGTGCAGGGATGTGCTTTAGATGCTTTCTGGTCAGGGCACCTCTGCAGGATGAGTCTCAAGTCCTCCAGGTGAGGTGAGAAATCTACCTATCATCAGGCATCAGAAGGACAGACCAGAGCATCTCTTGCTTCTTCTGCACCGCAATACCAATGTTTCTTTTTTAACAGCTGGATAAATGACACAGGCTTGTTGCAGTAAATATGAAAAGTATTAAAATAAATAAAAAACAAATGGCTCTAGATTTTCCAAGGTTGTTAGTAGTTTTCCATTCTTTCTCTCTTTATGCTGTATCTTTGCCATAATTTCTCAAAAATGTATAGAATATTTTCTTGTAACTATTCATCAAATATGTGATATTAATTATGTTATAAAATTTCATCAAACCAATATTATTCTTTTTAAATATTACTCTTTAAAATTTTTGAAGTGTGTGCTAAAAGATTAAATAAAGTGACATAGAATGTTAATCAATTACAACCTTGATAAAATGAATAAAATTATCTTTATCTTCAATTTATTTATGTAATTTGTATTATATAAAATTAATGATGTATTATGTAAATTCCAGTGACATCCACACAGCATGAATCTATTGCATTTTGAGTAAATTTGATCTTAATTTTGACTGTGTTAAGATCAAAGTCAACCTGCCTCCTGCTTGTAAAGTGCTCTACTCCTGAGCTATAGCCCTAGCATTGATTCTTTTAGCCATTATCAAGAATTTCACTATTCATTGCTTATTAACCATGACTATCTACAATGTACCTCGTGACCCCTATATGATCCTTATTTCCAATTATAATATAAGCTAATTAGCTACCTGGATTCTGTGCATTTAGATTCTGTTGCTAACAATGTCTGCGTTTAAGGTCTTCTCTCCTGAAGTTCTCCCCTAGAAATTCCCCTCCTCAGAGACTTCAAATTACACACACACACACACACACACACACACACACACACACACACACACACATTATGTCTGTGCGTGTATGATCTTTGTCTTCCATTGTCCTAGTGCCACCATTTCCTAACCTTCTGTATTTCTGTTGTAATTTTCTTTTGAGGAATTTTTTCAGAAATGCAGTTGCCAACAGTGCAGTCAGGTTTAGTATCTCAATTCCTCTGTGAGCGAATGAAAGGAGTTTTAAGATCAGCTGTTGTTTTCAACACTAGCCCTTCTTCTGACTGTCTGTTCAGTACTACCCTATAGCCTCTTCTGTTACCACTGCCTTGTTCTCTGTAAGTCAGCTGCTTACCATCATGAACAAAGCGTGTCTTTCCTAAAGCATGTCTTTGTTAGAATCCTGGATTGCACATTTTAAATGACTTGTCTCCTTTCTCACTTAAATGCTCGACCATAACGAAGTGCTTCCCTTACACTCCTTCCTTCTCCCTTAACACCACCATGCTTTCATCCTGGGAATTTCAACACCATCTGAGGTTTGATGACATCTGCGTCTACATTCCAAGTCTAATTTCTTTTGCTGAGCCCAGTTCTTGTACAAAGAGGTGTATATTAGGCATCTCCACTTGAACATCTCATAACAGATCTCAGATAGAATATTCCCTAAGCAGCATATGACAAACCTTACCACCACACTGCATGCAGACAAAGAAGGTCTTCCCATAGACTTTCCACAGAAAAATGTTATGTTCTTATTGATTCTCAAATAAAAAAACTGTGGAACATTCTAGGTATTCTTTATTTTAATCTATAAGCAAATTCTATTGGTATTCCTCTTCACGTGCATTCAGTGTATGGTTTCTTCGGATCATCTCCATTACTGTCACTGGGACCAGCACTCATTGCATACTGTGTCTCCTGCTTCTGCACCTGCCAACCCATGCTCTAATCTTCACACTCCCACTAGGTTATTCTATTCCAAACCAAAATCCAGTCATTCATGCTTTGCTACTCTCTACCTAGTCCCACATTGTTCTTTAGAGACACTTTTGAACACAGTCAACATGCACATCTTGTATCAAACATACAATTATGTTTATCCTTCAGTGTATTGAAATCAAGATTAACTTGTTTGTTCTCCAGTTGAACTGCATTACAGTATAGTAATTAGTCACGATGACAATCAGCCCCCTGGCAACTGCACTGAAGCTTCTGTCACTAGATTTACTGTCTCCCACATATTCTTGTGGCAATATTCTCTGCATTCTGGTTCTCTTCAGATGGAAACCCCTTAGGGGTGCCTTCTCCGAACACCCACTATCTCTTTCTCTCTAGCCCATGAGTATTGTTTCTCTTGCTTCATGTTGCACTTCTCCCTGTAGATTATTGACAGTGAGAGATACAGGGAGGATTTCACAGAGTAAATGCTACATCAAGTATGCTTCGGATCAATCTTCATTTCTCATTGTCTTTTATGCGATTAATTACTCTCTACTCTCATTAGAATATTAGCTACTGTTTATGTATTATATTCTAGATGCCCAGGTACAATGTAGATACAGTGTAAGTAATCAAAGGATATTTGTTGAAGAGTTGAATGAATAATAAAAATAACACTATCATAAAATTTAAAAAGTTACTGAGTTTATAACCTACACTATAATCTTCATCTCCATGAAACCAACTGGACAACATGGTTGCTAGGGTTTTTTTTCCTTTTCTGAGAGCACATTCATTCTATCTGATCCATGAATATCAAAAGTAACACCAACCCTGATAGAATTTAGGTAGATAAGAAGTAGGATTGAGCTGGTGATGAAACTATATTCAGTAATTTTTCTAACTAATTTGGAAACTATATATTCATTTCTGTTAGATATGATAAAATGTGCTGCCTTGATTGCATTTATTTTATTCAATATCTCAGTTAGAAACATGTCACTAAATTATCTTTTAATACTTTCATCATAAAAGAAAACTTATTGATCCTCTTCTTGCTTTGTGTGTCTTCTGACTATTTCTCCTTTGTACTTACCATTCCTAATAACAAAGGTCTACCATAATTGTAGTCAGTAGGGAATATCAAGCAATAAAAACACAATGCTGACTCTCATTTGTTGCTTCTTTTTTGCAACTCTTGCTTGTAATACATTATTGTGAAAATATTTGCATATCTTGGGTATGGTACTCTTCAGCCTTCAAATGCTGATGCTGTGTTTTCTTGGACTTGGGTCTGGAATTCATTATTAGTAACCACGCCATGTGGAGGATGCTGCCTCTCATGTTACTTCTTATCTTTAAGGCTCTTGGCTTATTTCCAGGATAATTAATACTTTTGGCACCACTGATCTCTTGGGTTGAAAGAATTATACATTTTGTGGGCTGAGATGGAGGAAGCCACTTCAAAGTCCCCTGTTTAGGAGCTGAAATTTTCTGAAATGTCCTGGAGTTTTGCACAGCAGCCTCTCTCTAAACTGGCTCAGCATAATCACTGACTACACACAAGGTTTCAGTCAGTCTTCAGTATTCTAAGATCAGCAGATGTCAGTATCGTAGCCTGAGTTATACCTATTGACTCAATAGTTCCTGGTAGGCTCTGCCCATGGCTGACACCCAGGGAACATCCTAGAAAAATAAAAAGAGGAGCATCCTTACAAAACAAATTGGAGCTGAGATCCCCTGCTCTGCTGAGTGGTAGTGAAGGCCCTGGAAGATACTAAAGGCCCCTGGGGTGGAAAATGCATCAGTGGTCTCATACAGCTACAGACCATGTGCCACACCGACGCACCAGGAAAGTACGCCTACTGGTGCCGTAGTGGCACAATTGGAGAATGTTTGAATGCTTTCCTATTGAACTTGAGTCTGAACTCTGGGAAGGAATGCACACTTGAAATTATAAATCTTGTTCAAGGATTATGGTTAGGAGGGAATGGGCCCAACAGAGATGCACGCAATTATTGTTTAAAAATATGTTTTTGATTAATTTCTTGACCATATATCCCAATGGCACTGTGGCTTTGGTTGGATGACTCCAGATTTCCTTTGGAAATATATGCGTTCTTGTCAGCTTTATAGATAATAAAGGGTAGACTTAATGTGTTATGGCATATGTACAAATTTAGAGATTTTTCCCACCATCAAGCTGTTTAGCTTTGCTATCACTTCTTACATTTCCCCAATCATTCCTCTGTGCAGAAATATTGAAGATTAAGTCTTAACAAATTCTATGTCTACAAAAATTCTTTGAATTCTGACCACTAATGAGTTCTTTAACTTTCCTGAATTTATTCACCTTACAGTTATAAGTTTGTGCCTTTTGGCTTATCACTCTCCTTTTATATAATCCTCTGGGTCTGGCCAATCACCATTTTATTCCTCCATGTTTGTATAAGTTGGGCTTTTAAAGATACCACATATGTGAAATTATGTAGGGTCCCTCTTTTTGTGTCTGGCTGATTTCCCTCAATACCATGTCTTTTGAATTTATCCATGTTAAAAACGTCAAATTTTCCTTCCTTTTTAAGGTGGTATAATATTCTATCTTTATGTTATTTAGCTCTGAGTGGTCTATAGCTTTCTATGAAGAGAAGGCTGGCCTTGACCCCTTAGAGATCTACCTGCATTTGCATCCTGTGTGCTGGGATTAAAGGTGTGCACCATCACAACTACCCTGATTTTCTAAATTCCTATCAATACTGCAATTCATGCCACCTTAACTTCACTCATCAGTCATGTTGGTAGTTCTTCTCCATTTTGTATACGCTGTTACTAATGCTGCAGTAAGAGCGAAATGTCTGCGTCTCTGATTTCACTTCGTTGTGCAGTTAGAACTGATTTTTCTGGATAACATTATTGCTCCTGTGTCACTTGGTTTCAGATGCTGTTTTCCTTCTGAAGAGGTCGTCACAATGAGCATGACAAGCTCTTAGCTTAAATTCCCTTGACAGTGTATACAGATTTTCTTTTCCCATCATCCTTAGCATGTGTCATCCCTGACATTTCCATAACAACCATTTATTTTACATGTGTACCTTGATAAACCATTGTAGGTTCCCCCCAATTTTTCTGATGATTAACGGTGTTGAACAGTTTCAGTACATCTGTTGACTATAACATGACTTCTTGGAGGAATATGTCTATTTTGATCCTTTGCCTGTTTTGACAGGCATATTTTTATCACAGATTTCTATGGTTTTCAAATATATTTGGGATGTATAGTTAGAAATGTCCCTCCTCATTTTATGAATTGCTTTTTCATATTGTTGACATTTTAATTTGTTAATTTCTTATTTCCTTTTATATTGATATTTAATGTGATGTAAGATAAGTGTCCATGTTCATTTTTATGCATATGCAAATCTGTTTTCCGAAAATTATTTGCTGAATGCAGTATCATATCCACATTGCATACTATGGGCGCTCTTGTGAAATTCATTGCTCACACCTGTATGGATTTATTTCTGGATTCTTCATTCTGTTCTGTTGATTATGTGTCTGTTTTTAAATCAGTAGCACATTATTTTGATTATAATAGCTTTGTAATAATATTTTAAATCAGGAAGCATGTTGCCTCCAGACTTATTTTTTTTTAAGATTTCGTTATGTGCTGAAATTTTAGTTTTATGCAACTTTTAGGGTTTGTTTACCCTGTGTCTGGGAATAGACCACTTTATAGATTGTGCTGCACTCTTAGGTTTCTGGGTAGTATGAGCAGGCTGGCAAGAGTGATTATTTGTATGCATGAATATGAATTACTATCCTATTGATTTGCATAGTCTTCAATTTTAATAAATATTTTATATTTTCCCATTGTCATCATCTTTCACTCTTTAGCTGAATTTATTTTCCTATGTTATTTTCCATTGTCTCTGTACATGAACTAGTTTCCTGGAACTTAGATCATTTGCTGGCATGTGTAGAGGCACAACTGAATTATATGCTGATGTTATAAGGGTTAAACTATATCTTGATGCCTGCTCAAAACAGTGAATTTTCTACGTATTTTGGGGGGGAAATGAAAGACTTTAAACTGTAATTAAATGCTAAAGGCTACAAGGAATGGAATGTTTTCCATCCTTCATCTAGACTCCTCTATGTTTTTTTAAATATCTATATCACTGCTGTTTTTACTTTGTATTTTGAGATTCTCAGATCATAAATACAACTATTATCTTTCTTTGTCATGCTTAACCTTGGCAATTTCATAGAAAATTTGTAATCTAACCTTTTGTATGTTGTGGTAATATGAGAAGGCTGAGCTGTTGAATAAAATCAATTAAAATATTCATGGACAAGCACAGGCTTTGAACCTTGTAAAATGAACTACATGTTGTCACAGGCAACTTTTATACTATAAAATCTAGACCCTTTAGCATTATAACAGGATCTGCTAATGGTTTCATATTCTGATGACAGAAAAAAATCCTGATGATTTCAAGTGGACTCTTTCGTTGTTTAGCTCTACTTCTCTTTGATCCAGGAATTTGCTAAGATAAAAGTAAATGTGTCATATCTCTATTATATCATTTTTAGATACAACTGATAGATTATAATTATTATTCCCCACAAAGCAATGCAGGTTGACTGAACTCTGAGGGTAATATGACTAGTAAGAGTCTTAAAGTCTAACAGATTGCCTTACACTTATTTCCAATATCCTCATTTTCAAAGCCTTACTCAGATGTGATTGCTTCTATTACCTTCTTCCTTCTTTTTATTCTATTACTCTCACTTTTTGCTGCTCCTTCAGAAATCCTGGTAGTGTAGATTCAAAAAATAAATTTTCTGGTTGTCCTTGTTGGAGCAGTATCTCATTTTCCTTTATAGTAGAACTGAGATGCTTAGATATATTTTTTAGCATTTTCTTTGTTTCACACTCCAACTCTGAAGATACCATCTTTTATTATAGAAGATAACTGGCACATAGTCTAAAAGATGTAGGTAGTGAAACACACCCATGATACCAGAATTCTAAAGGTTGATGCATGGGGATGCGAGTTTGGATGTATTAAATATCTTCGGATATGATCAGAAAAAAAATTCTTACCTCTAAGTTGGATACACCAACATGTGTGATTCTCCAGATGTCCTTAAATTATTCAAGCAAGAAAGCCTGTCCCAGAACTAAGACCTCCAACAACGGGCATGCAGCAACCTGTATCAAGATTCAGAAGTTAAACTCCTATACCATTGAATGCTGTCAAGCTTGCTCTTTGCACTAGGAGAAAGTATTATCATTATTTTTTTAAAGTTTCCTACTCTTAAAATATTGTCATTTTCCCAATTTTTCAGAAATACGAGACATTTAAGAGAATTTTCCCAACCATTATCACATGTTCCCTATATGTTTATTTCAGTTGTGACATAATTAGTCTTCAGGATTTAATGTTTATTTTTTGCTTGATTAGTTCTACAAATCTGCTCTTAGGAGTTTTGTCAACAGAGGGGTGTACCAGTATCTCTAACATCACAGCTGATTTCTAGCATCTATTCTCTAGTATCATAAACCTTCATGAGCGTGTACCACCTCTGGGAAGTGCTTCAATGCAGATTCTGATCTCGTGGTTTTAAGATGGGGCTTCAAGTGATAATTTCAGATATGTTCCTGGAGATGTGCTGTGATTTGTCACTAGATCATTTGAGGACTAGGAACCAATTCTTCTCCTGGGGCTCATTCCATTTGTTTACCTTCGTCTAGCTTTTCAGACTTAGTTTTCTTTATAAATGTAGTTTTATCTACATTTATGAATGAAATAGCTCCTTACATGAATGCTATGATTTCTTTTCATAGGCATTCTTCCTGTTAGAACTGACTTTGGAATCCATCTCCAGAAAGAAAAACTTCACATAGGCAACAGATTATATTAGAACATTGGAAAAGAATCCATTACTTCAGCTGAGAAGTGAGAGCATGGGCAGCAAGGAGCCAATTCAACATCTTCTAACTCTAAACACATCTCAAGGCTAGCAGCCATCCAAGACTCTGCTGGTTTCAGTTGCATCAGCCAAGACTGTAGCCTTTCTAGCTTGCAGTGTTTCCTTCCCATCCTCTCAATTATGTGGCACCGTAAGATCCATCATTCCTAGGAATGCCATAGAGGAAAATTATTCCTAACCTTGATAGGCTTTGCTTCCATGACATGACAGACCGGCATATGAGGGATTATTCTCAGTTCTGGAAGCTGGATGTCTAATATCAAAGCCCTGGCTGAACTAGTGGCTAGTGATGGACTACTTCTTACATCTTAGATGTCCATTCGTGTGTGTGTATGTGTGTGTGTGTGTCTGTTTGTGTGCGTGTGTGAGTGTGACTGTGTTCAATACATAGGTACACAATGAAATTGAGGCTGTCCATTTGTCATCTTGAGAATGGGGGCATGGGAGGAATTTGAGGGAAAGTGGGAAGAGTTGAAGGGATCAAAGGAGGTATAAGAAAGTGATTAATTTTGAGTTAAAAACATACTAAAATAAAATAAATGACAAAATATAATTTCAATTAATTGATCAATGTATGTAATTAAATGATGAAATATCTTTGTCTGTTAGTGTAGCAGTGATTACTATTTAGTTGGGTAATTCAGTAAGCAAAATTTCTGTTTTGTTTGTTTTTGAAAATACTACTCCTCAAATATTCACTGAAAGTGCACTTAAATGGACGATGCCTTGCTATGAAATAAAACAGCAACAACAACCAAAAATATTTTAAAACAATCAGAACAAAACAAAACCAGCCAGACAAATACTCTGGCTTTCTAACAAAAGTGTGTGCTTTAAAATCCAATTTGTAAAACAAAACAGAATGAAACAATACATGTTTGCTTTGTGTTACATATTTTCGTTTATGTTTGTTTTACTGCACTACAGATAAAATAAAGAGATTAATGTACATGCTAGACAAGTACTTTAGTATTGAGCCACAGTCCCTGACTTAAACATAAAACAAATACATACATTCAAAATCCCCTGTAAACGAATCTGAAATAAAATGAATATAATGCAATTATATCAGAATTCACTTTCTAGTTTCATTGAATAGTAAGAAGGATTAAAATTTTCCCTTTAACATTTCGATAAAGTGATAGAGATCAAAGAATGTAATCAGCTGACACAATTACATATTACTAAGCTATAGGTGGAAAAACTCTGGCATTTTATAAATGTTCTAATCCCATTCTATATCTCCTTCTCGTCTTTTGTATATATATTCACAATTGGCAAACGGCTAGTTTTAAATAACACATTTGTGTGTGACCTTTTAAGAAAATTACCAGTGTCTTTGTTTAGAGTGCAGAGGGCATGGGTTTCAAGGAGCATTTCCCCACGAAATGGAGTATATTACGCCAGCATCACAGGCATGCTGTCAGGAAGTGGCACTTCATTAAGATAATGTGACCTTTAGAATATTCTTCCAGCATTTAATATGTCTTTTGTGGTAGAATTTGGACTTTAAATTCTGTAGCTTTGCAATAGGTTTGGAAAGCAAAGCAGCTGAAAATGCTGTCCCTATTCCACGAGAGCTGTACACAGTACTATTCGGGCTCTCTGAGACTTTGACCCTAAAATAGCATTAAATGTCAAGTACAGAATTTATGTTAAAAAGGGGATTATTTCCAGGAAAATGTCTTCTAGAATTAAAGTCAAATTGGCAGCTCATGCCTTCAGAGGAAAGGAAGAAAGGAAGCAACTAGCTGTGTAGTAAAAAGCAAAATCAAATTTCCTTTTCTGTAACATTCTCAAAAATATGTTGGAAAGAGCCCCAAAGCCTGTTTCTTACTTAGTAAAGATGGGAGACAATATCTATTAGAGGGCATTTGCTGTGGCAACTTACAATCATTTGTTCATTCGTCAAGGGTAAAACGTTAACTTCTAAAATGATTTTTATGCAAGGTCGGAATAGACAAAGTGGTGGAAAGAGAAAATGAAGTACTGTACCACTGAGGCCGGAGGCAGTGTTTCTTAGGAAACATTTACATGTCGCTATGTTTGTTTATAGGTTTACATTTTATGGACAAAATTGAGTCTTTTACTTGGGTGCCTTGAAATCTCCCTTCAGGCAAGTAATGTCTTTATTTTGATAATTAGAAGTCAGCGCTTGTTCTTCTTAATCACACATCAGAACCAGTCCTGCAAAGTTCTCTTTATGAGATGTTTAAGGTAGAGGACCCACTGAAGCCAGCAAGTGCTCACCTTATGGAAAAGAAATGGTTGCTGAAGAGGACAAATAAGGAAGACTTTATCTGTTTGAATGACACATGGCTTTTGAGAAAAAGTTCCCACCCACCAGACTCCATTAACAAAATATAAGTCAGAATTAGTGACATAATCAGTAGCAAGTAAGAGAAACTTGTTATTTATGGTTGAAAAGAAATCAGATGCAGCCCCGGGGATTTCATGCTTTGTGTGTGTGTGTGTGTGTGTGTGTGTGTGTGTGTGTGCTGTTGTGACAGCTTCACCAGAAAGTTACTACATTCTGAAGTTGTGCCCAAATGAGGCACTAAAGTTTCCACTGAGTTAAAAGTGGAACAACAGGAAATCGGTGTGCCCAATTGTTGGGTGTTTTTCTAGCATAATCTAAGCCCTGGGTTTGATCTTTAAAACTGTCAAAATACAATACAACTCTGAGACACATAGCAACTTATTTCCAATAGCATGGGGTTGGTATATTCGTATCAATGCTGTGTAAAGTCTTCAAAGTGTAAAAATCTTTTCTTTCATAATTAGAACCAGATATGGGTAATTCCTTAATAATAGATCGATCTTCCATTGTTGCATAGTACATTCCCACAAACTTCATAGTCTAAGACAATATTCTTCAGTCTGTTTCTGTGTGTCAGACTGTGGGCATAGGTTAGAAAAGGACTCTGCTGATTTTCACACAACTGCAATCATGGGCAGCCAGGTGTCTTTCTGGAGGACAAAGTCTATTCGAGATGATTGTTGTAGAAATTAGTGTTTTCTGTTTACAGGCCCAAGGCCTTTTGTTCTTGACAATCCCAGGTCCCATGGTGGCCTCTGTGTAGACAGTGGATATGATCCCACTTGCACCTGTAGTTCAGCAGGACCTCTAGTCAACTACGATGGAGGTGTTCACAGTGTCATCTTGTCATACAAGTGAGACCTTTTACCACAGACTGCCATTTAGAAACTGCAAAATTAATAGCGAAGATTTTATATAAAACAGGACACAGGGAAGGGAGAACCTACAGGGTGGTCTCACCACAGATGGTCTTAGAATTTGGCTTTCGAAATACAGTGAAATTAAAACTCACTGTGGCTTTCAGATATCCAAACGACTTCAACAATTTCTTAGGGATTCCCTGACTGTCTAAGAGACATTTAACAAACACCAATAAGTTGTAGATAATGTCTAATGTTTTGAGTTCACTATTCTAAAGTAGGGAGGACATGGCTTGAATGTCGTAGGAGATTGTTTATTAACAAGGCTTTTTGATTTAAAGTTAACCCAATTGTCTGACAGCCCCTGTAATATAATAAGTACCAGTTAAACTTTTGGAAGATTTTGGTCATGGTGTCATTTTTTTCCCTGTTAGTATGAACTTGTCAAGATCACTTAAAATAATAATCCCAACATTCAGTTTGTAATGTAGATCTACTTGAAAAGCCAGAGCAAATTCTACATGTATCCTAACAGCAAGAAGCAAACAGAATGTGTTTTTGCATTCCTTCCCACAGCCTCATCTCCACAACCAAGGATCTTCAACGTGGAGATCTATGGCAGAAAGTCCCAGAGATGTAAACGTCTTTCTGTATTTTTCTTGACTTCCTTCACTACTCTTGCCCTATCGACAATTTATAACCCCTGCACCATCTGGGGAACAGACTGCTGGCTGCCAAGGAGACTCATTAACATTCCCCTCCAGGAATGCTTGCTGTTTAATTAGGCTGCAGCCTGGATTCAGGCAGTGAGAGCCTGAGGTGGCTGTGTAACAAATCCATGACTCCATGCCTTCCGAAGTCAAGGTCATTGAGATTCTTGCTTACACTCAATACAGGAAGGGAATCCAGAGCCCTGGCTGTTGATGCCCTTAATGGAGACTTTCCCTAGTTAATTGAGACCCTAAATTATTCCTCTTTGAATTCACAGCTGTCATACCCATAGGTTGTATGACAATTTCCTAACCCCTAGGACTATCAGGTTTGGCATCCAGGAAAGCTTCCTTGTCAGAACTAGTCAACAGTGTTTGTAGAGTACTGTCCTGATACAATACTGAAATCACTATGTGCTTCATAATTAAGTACACCAGATTAACTAAATTTGCTGAGGACAGACTGCTTTCTGTTTTTGAGATATACTAAAGTAGAAAAAAATAGAACAATAGTCTCTTTATCAAAGCTAAATTACTGAAATTCTATTGTAAAGGCAATGCCTCAATATTAAAAATTCCTTAATATTTGGTAATATTTTTTAACTATCACTAGTTTAAATCATGAAAAATGTGTCAACTCAGACTTTTCCAAGACAGAATCAACCAACTGGAAAGCTTTTTGGCTCAGGCAACAGTTCATGTATTAAATAATTCTTCCATTCAGTTCTTTTGTTTATCAAATATGAATTGATCATTTGTCCATAGTTAAATCAAGTGTTACATGCCATTCATGTGATTAATGGTGACTCACAAGAAGTTTGAGTCAGTCTCTAGTGGGGGAAGACTATTCTTCTCCGATAGTCATAGAAACAAAATACAGTTACAACAATTGTAAATAAACATACTTACTTTTGTGAACCTCTCATAATCAAGAAAGCTGACCTCAGCTGGTGAGGAGTAAGACTTACCGAGGGAAGAGACTTGAACTGTGTTAGGTTTCAGACCTGGGACAAATGGCTGAGCTGCCTACTTAATACGTCAAAAAAGACATTAGCTGCGAGGTTCTCCTTGCATCCCTCAGTCTCTACCTGCTACAGGCCCCTCCTGGATGGCACACCCCACTCCCATCCGAAAATTCTAGTTTCTCTCATCTATCTGCCTTTCCCTATGTAATCTAATTATTTTGGTTACCTGAATATTTTGTTTGTTTTTCTTTTTTTGACTTTTTTTTAGGGTGCTAAACCGAATTCCTCTCTCTCTCCTCTCCTTTACTCTCTTTCATCTTCTCACATGGCACATTTCAGGGTCATGTCTGCTCTGAACTCTCCCAGATGTCTCTGCCTCTAGCTATGTCTCCCCTTTATCTACAATGAACTTTCTTCTCCATCATACCTAGGGGCCATCTTGTTCTTTCCCATAATATTTCTTTTCCTTTTTTTTTCTTCATTCAAAGTAGGAAGAAGAATAATAGAGCAGAGGTTCCTAGATATCACCTAGGAGAGTGAGACAGGGTCTTAGCAAGAGGAATGAGTTGCTCTGGGTTAGGAAAATCAGAGCTCAGTTTGGAAAGCAACTATTGCTTGCTGGTTTTCAGAGGCAAGTGATGTAACATTGGATATGAACTAAGCAAACTCGTTACCCATTTCCTGAGACTGAAATACTTTTCTAACATTCCAGGTAGAGTACCAACATCTAGAAATATCATGACTGTTAGGACTTGTGGTGTTTTCTACTAGATCTCTAACTTAATCTTGATTTAAGAAGGAGGGCATGCAATCTTCCTGTTCCTTCCTGGCTGCAGAGAGATGGACTTTTACTGTTCAACAGTCCTTGCCTGTATAACCTTTGGCAAAGCAGTCAGTTTTGTTTTGACTTCAGTCTGCCAGTGTTGAATAAGAAAGACTAAGGAAGGTCTGTGATTCTCAAGGAGAATTCCCATGGAAATGCTTTATCATTGTCTGTTTCTCATGCTACATTAAAGCATCCCGTCCAGAAAACAATTATTCAGGTTGATCTTCAGTAATATTGATATTACTAATATATTATTACTAATATAATTTATATTACTAATATAATTGCTAATATAATATTACTAAATAATAATATTTTCTTTGAAGAGGAAGTGTTACAAAGTTCTTTGATGTGTTTCTATATGTATCTATTTTTTTTTCTTTAAATATTGTAAGCCCTCCTTTACTCCCTTCTGAGAAAACTGCTTTGATCTTTTTTTAAATTTTTTATGATTTATTTAACTTTATTTTATGTGCATTGGTGTGAAGGTGTCAGATTCCCTGGAACTGGATTTCCAGACAGTTTGGGCTGCCATGTGGTGTTAAGAATTGAACCCAGGTCCTTTGGATGAGCAGTCAATGCTCTTAACCTAGGGGCCACCTCTCCAGTCCATGTTTTGCTCTTTTTATGTAACAAGTTTGGTTTTGCTTTTGTTTATGTGGTTACAGGTATCAGCAATAGACTTTGAGCCATGTTTCCTGATGTACAGTTAGTATAAAAGAGTTAATCATATATTACTCAGGGGACTCTTTTTTTCAGGTTGGAGTTTGAGCCTCACAAACTGAACAGAAAATTGTATTCAGCAATAAATGTGTTAAAGTCCCCTTCCAGCTGAGCGTTTTAGTCATAGACAATTACACGTAGGGTGATGGAAGGTATTTTTTTAGTATGAACATGCTTTCATTCTTTAAAAAAAATTCTGGGATATCAGCATCTTCACAGTGACAAATACCGGGCCCTCTCAGCATCCCTCAAAATCATCTTTAAAGCCCAAGCTCTTTTATTGGGGTTAACTATGTATTTTTGTAGCTTAAGGTATGTATTGTAAAGTTTGTCAGACATGGTAGAGTCCAGGCTGATTGAAATTCCTGTGAGGAAATTCTTCAGAAAGGTGACTGACTGTTTCCATAGCTGTCTAATCAGCTGCGCAGTTGTCACGTATTTCTGTTACTTTTATTTTGGAATAATAGTCATTTAAGAGAAGAGTGACCTTGAGGAGTAATACTCATTAAAATTCTAGAAAATGTTATAAATGGAAAAAGAATAAACAAATTGAAATTCATCTCTGTGCAGATGAAAATACTTATGGTTTTTTCATAAGTCAATAATCATTTTAAACAGCAAGGAAAGGGTTTTTATGAGCAAGAGTTTCCTTTTCAGATGATCTGATTATTTACTGAAAACAAAGTATGGGAAAACACATCAAAATCAGAATTTTAAAGAGAGAAGTATCCCTTACAGATACCCACTGTTATCTAAGTGTTGGATGGTTTCTGTGAAGCCTTGCTCACACACACACACACACACACACACACACACACACACACACACACACCCCTCCTCCAGGGCTGCTGTGGTGTCAAAGGTTAGAGGAACTGCATTGGCTAAGAGTACAGGAAGAGAATGTGTGGCCAAGGAAAGATGTCAGCAGGGTACTGGTTTAAATCCTGAAATATCTTCATGTCAGACCTTCTTGGACTCATGCATGTCCAGTGAACTCCCTTGTCTTTCATATGTTTACCATTAAGAAGAAAGAAAATACAAATTTAGGTCCATCTGGCAAATAGCACAGAATATTTTTTTTCTATTACTTTTTTATTAAAGATTATTATTTTATTAAAGATTTCCATCTCCTCCCCTTTTCCTCCCCTCCCTTCCACCCATACCCCCACTCCACCCCTCTCCAAGACAAATAGCCATCAGGGTTCCCTTCACTATGTTAAGTCCAAGGTCCTCCCAGCTCCCCCTAAATCCAGGAAGGTGAGCAACCAAACTGACAAGGTTCACAGTGAGCCCGTCCATGCTGTGGAGTTCATGTTCATTGCCAGTTGCACAGAATATTTTTAAGTTACAGAGTAACAGATGAGCTGATTCCTGCATTGTAAACTTCTAAAGCTTTTCATTAGAGGAGTTATATAGACACACTTGAATAAATATAGACATTCCTGCCTGGCTTAGACAGCTGGGGTTTAGCACAAGTGTGCTCCTATACCACAGTAGCACGTGGGCTGCAGACAGGACCAAGAGGAATCTGTAAGCTTCTTGGTAGATTTAAGAGTAAAAGTGTAACGGAATCTTTATTTTCTTCTGTTTAATGTTAAAACGCTTTGTTATGGTGGTAAAGAGGAATGGTGTCTAAGTTGCCTAGGAATAAAGGGAGAATAGATATAGCTCTGAGTTATTTTACTGTCACCTCACTGCTGAAGGTGGGCAGCTGATAGCCGTGACTTCATCAAGGAAAACTTACAAGAGAGTTTGTTTTGAGGGAATATATATATGAAGAAGCAAGCAAACAAAACCCAAAACTTTGTACTTAGCTATCCTGACTATTGACACCATTACTGATAGGGAAAAAACCTTAAGGTCATAAGCTTTGATGATTTTCTCATGCTATGGTAATGGTAATCACATTTGTGGAGATTGTTGACTCAGCTACTTCTTTGCTAAATGCTGGGAAAATAAATCTAAACGTGGGCTTGTGACAGCACTTAACTTGTTATAATGATTGTTATCCTTGCCTCTCTAGTCTGTCTGAAGGGCAGGAAGTTTGGCTGTGTGGGGCGGGGGCGGGAATCCAGCTGTGAATGACACTTGAGATGCTCAGCTATTTGTCCCAAAGAAATGGCTAGGAAGCACTGGTATCAGAACCATAAATGCACTTTGATTATTTAGGGCAGGAGAGTGTGACTGAACCATTTGTCTATAGCTGTAATTGAGCTACAATTTTCATTGATTTCATAAGCCTCATCTTAGCCGATGATTTGACAAAATGTATTTAGTTGACTTTGTGACAAAATTACATTCTTCCTTTGCAGTTGTTTGTTCTGACTTAAGTGTCTTCTGCAGTAGAGCTAGGTCTGGTTCCCATCTGTCAGCACAATTTAGACAGAAAGCACTGAGAAAGTTAAGCTACAGGAAAACAAGTGGGGAAAAGTCAAGCCTGTTGTACAGAGCCAGTTTCCCAAGATTTAAAGATTTAACACATCTCTAAATTGAATCATCTATAATAAGCAACTGCACACAAATTTACCCGAGTCAGTGAGTTTTATTTTTAAATTTTTTTTTTTTTTTACTGATGAACGATCCAATATTTTGATATTCTTGAATCTGGGTGAGTTAGCCTGTGACAGTGCAGATGCTTAGCAGGCACTCGGTAGCCGATTCCTTGGCTGTTAAAACAGCACACATGCCAGAAATACCGTGTACACTGTCCCAGGTTCACCCCAAATGGCTTAGAGCTGAAGGTTTTGATTTTCATATCAGATTTCCCTATAACAAGGAGGGAGTCAAGAGCAAAAGCCAAGCAGGCTATACAGCAAGGAAAGGACCATTGTTGGGGAATGGCTGAGATATGACCTGAAGGAAACAGATAAAAGCTCAGTAAGACTGCTCATTAGGAGTTCGAGTCCAGGGAAGGATGGGGGAGCGGGAGGAAAGGAATAAGTGGAAATTGGAATTGGTATGTAAAATGAGATAAAATTGTTCCTTTTTTCGTTTTTTTTTTTTTGTTTGTTTGTTTTTTGTTTGTTTGTTTGTTTTAAAGTCCAGTAAGTTAAGACAGTTCTGATCAACATGCAAACATTCTAGTAAAATATCAAGTGACGGTGCTGGACACATTCATTTCTGTAAAGTCTAAGTGCAGACCATGGTATTTGTTTTTCATTCTCTCCATCTGGCAAGAGAGAGATTATTCAGAAGGGCAAAGATGTGGACAGACTTACAGACAGACTCACAGCAACAGAGACTCGGCCACCTGCTGAATTGGAGAGAAAGACAAGGAAGAAATATCTGAAATCAGAGGGTTTTTTTTAAAGTTTTAAGTTTATTCTTTTCTTAAAAATTTCATGCTCACATTAACGTTTTGTCAAGTAGATTCTCACCCATTTATCTTCAGTTCCTCCACTGTTGCTCAGTCACTCTGCCTTCCCCCTTTTACCAGCTCTATTGTTAAACTCCTTGAGCTCTACAGGAAGCACTCTTCCTGCACATGCTGAGAACTGGTCAATGAGTAGAGAATAAGATACCTTGGAGTGCTCAGCCCAGATAGTACACGTATGTCACACCTCCTACATCCCAGCCTTGGGGAATGGGCAGGGAGACTGTTCGGGCCAGAAGTAGTGGCTGTCTGAAGAGAAACAGTCCATACCAGAGATGACAGACCATGCCTTACAAGAGGGAGTGTTTGAGTGTTACTGCTGAGGTTTCCATGCCCTTCAGTGGTGGGACAGAGCAAATCTGTTGCGACCTGGTAGGGAGGGGCCTGGGAATAAAACACATGAATAACGTACATCTCATGCACAATGATCTACTTTTGCATCCCCTTAGTTAAATCTATGTCTGCACCACAGAGGAAGCCATCCTGGCAGCTTCTTTGTGAGGAGAGCAGGTTGGAGGATGTCGGGAATTGATCTGGGCCATTGACAACTCTCTGCTTGTAAATCCCCTCCATTGTAACTATGTTGATAAAGCTCAGACTAAACTAGCTAAGACTCAAGTGGAATGGGGCTTTTGTTGCTTTAGAAATGGGATATAATAATATACAGTTTGAAAAGTATCTAGCTTTATCACTTACTGACTAATGACTTCCATGCAACATTTGAAGATATTAGTAATAAACCATAAAGTAAGCAATTATAAGAAATTTATCATTATAAAACTATAATGTTTTAAGAAAGGATGGATGAAGACATTCTGATGGTAGTTAGGACACTAAGAAATTTACATGATTTTTGTCATGCCAATCTGAGACTCCTAGGTCTTGGGCATACCTAGGGCCTTAAAGCTCTTGTGTGAAGCATAGCTATGGATCAGATCACCAGAAACCAAATAAATCTTGGTGGGCATGGCAGTTCTGTTATAATTCTGGTCTGATAATAGGAGGCAGGTGTCTCAGAGCAAGCTGGCTAGTGAAGACAGCCATATCCTTGGACTTTGGATTTTGTTAAAAGACCTTGCCTCAGTGAACAAGGTGGAAGAGTCACTGAGGATGATTCTTGGCATCTCCCTTAGACCTTCACATGTGTACTTATGCACAGGTGTGTGTGTGTGTGTGTGTGCGCACGCGCGCACACACACACACACACACTGAAAAATAAATGTGACTCAATTGAAGCATTGCTGCTGAGAGTCTTATGTAACTTACTAATCTGGGCACTGCAATGTCCTGAGGAGCAACTCTCAGTAGTTGCTAAATGACTTCATATTCTATTGTTATTAGTACTTCATTGCTGAGAAATTTATGGTACCATATAAAGATTATGCTTTTAGTATAATCTGTCCTGAAACCAAAATCCTATCACAAGACTCCTTTCAGAGAGTAACAATGTTTCTTGCTTGTAGAGTTTGTAAATGGAAAGGAGAGATATTTGTTAGATACTTGCAGTCAGACTCAATGAACTTGTTAAAACAATTCAAAGGACACAGGAGATCTGGGTATCCCATTTCAAACGAGTGCCTCCCACCTTGAATCCACCCATCTATATGTGATGAGAACCAGCCTGTGTAATGCAAGCCACTTTAGACATGTGCTTATATGTAAAATTATTTTTGTATTCCTGTCTAGAACAATTTGTATATTGATACAAATTCAAATTATATTTATTACACTGAATATGTTTCTATTTCTGTTTACAATAGTTGTGCACCTATGCAAAGTTATTTTGTAATATTGTATGCATGCATGTTTCTACCTCTGCTTAAGATATTTTGTAAATTGATGCAATTTTAAGATATATTTATCATATTGCACTACACCTTTCTACCTTTAATCAAGATATATTCTTTTATATACATATATCCTTTACATTTGGGCGTCATTGTCCTCATTTGCTGCATACCTGTTTAAAGCTTATTTAATTTTATAATGTGAAGCCTTAGTCTTTAAGCAATATAGATATTAAGAATGATAAGTGAATAATCAGTCACCCATGTCTGTCATACTTATAGCTAGGCTAGTCAGGTTCTTTTGATGCACAGAGACTGTACTCCACATAGATAGGCAATTTTCAAACACTTCAAAGAATTGTAGAATATGGCATTTAAATAACTCAGGATTCTTTTTATGTGAGACATGATTGTTCCTGGCAGTGCCGATCTATTTTGAACAGAATGGTAGGCACCAAGGATACTCTGTTTGGAGCTTGTTTTCTTCTTGACAAAACTGGTCTTTGGACAAAGAACTGCCCTTGTCTTAACTACTTACAATATACATGCTGTCCAAACTGGACAAGCAGGATACCAGCAAAAATTACTGCTGAACCTTACCAAGACTGGGTAGGACAGTCTTTTGAATTTTCCTCCCTCTGAAAATGGTCTGCCAGATAATCTAGGCCTTAGCCAAAGTTAGTTGCCCTAATATTGCAAATGAGACTTTGGGTGTTTGCCCAGGTAGCCAGCTATATCTGTCATTTCTTGCACCTTTTAGAAGTTACTTGCTTGCACTTCCTGCTTACTTAGGTAATATTATTTTCCTTTTAGAACTTTGTTGGGGTTGAAGATTAGATCATCACAACTACTTTCCTCTCATAACTTAGCTAATATATTCCAGTATAAGACTTAGACTCCTCAGGATAGGAAAGCTATTGAAATAATCTCTGTTATTTGCTAATCCCCTTAGATTAGATATTCAGCATATGTTTCTTGCTTGATGTGGCTCATGTTGTTGTAGTTCTAATTTTGTGTATTGTTTTGCCTTTTCTTTTTCCTGGATAATACTTGATCTTTGTTCTTATCGTATATAGTTTTGTTTTAGGTTTAGAGCCCTCTTATTTATTAACAAAATGGGGAGGTGGGAATTTATTCAGCCAATAGCCTTTTAGAAGCCAGACCATTAAGGCGTAGTCTGAGTTACTATAAGCACAGACAGGAAGGGTGCTCTGACTGCTTTTAACCTTTCATTTGGTTAGTGGTTGGAGAACTGTACGCAGCTTCCGGCACTCACAGAACAGAGGAACACAACGGCTCTCTTATTTTGAGTGCTCCCCAATAAATATTTGTTATCCTTTATTACGGGCTCTCATGGACCTACTTTAATTACTCAACACTCATGTTTGAAAGAAAGAATGAGAGAACTCGTATCAAAAGACAGTTCTTAGCTGTGGCTTGATCCAATGCTTGCCAAAGGTCATGGGTGCAAAAAGTCTCTGTGCTTCACAGTCACATTCAGAAAGCTGCACTGTTATAAACTGCATTTGCTCAACCAGAATAAACCTGCCTCTTTTATCAATAATGTAGTGTGTACTGAAGCCTGACTCTGAATTTTCTTTATGTGTATCTCCCTGTACCTGTGAGCAAGAGAGAAACAGAGATTCAATGGAGAAGTTCAATGACTTCTTGCACCACAGTGTGTGGTCTGATAATGCCCTAATACCCACATCCACCTAAGGCAAATGCAGCAGGGAGTAGAGTATCTGAGTACACTGTCAGGTTCAATTTACTCAGCCCCTTGAGTGTCTTATTTGCTACAGTCCAGAGGACAAGTGGAGTCCCTGAACAGTGGCCGTCCTTAATCACAGAAGTACGCTCTTCTGCCTTCCTTTTCAGGCCTGGCTGTGTGGGAGGAGAGGTGCATGGCAGGATACACACATTTCAGAGCAAAACACAGGTTGCAGCTGTCACAAAGAAAAAATGATATCACTGCCAGAAAGGGGGGAGATAGCTGCATTACCCAACAGGCTATCTGAAGGACTCTCCTGCCTCTCCAATCTTGATTGGGCCTGAACAATCCGATCTGTACGACACAGTTGGCCTGTAGTTTTTGTTTTTTTTTTTTATTTTTTTATTATTATTATTTTTTTTTTATAGCAGTCATGCACCAGATTGGAGTTGCCATAAAGGTGAGGCCGTCTCTTCAGGGTTCGGCCCAGCATCCTGCAGTGTCTGTTGCACAGCAGGAACACCAGAATCGAAATGCTTGTCCCGGGAAAAGAGGGCCAACCCTTGATGGAAATCAAAGTCTGTTTTATTGTTTTCTTATGGGGGGAACATTGCTTCTCGACGCTAGTATGAAACGGACCAACAGTTCTTCCTGTGTTCATGCTGGGAATCCTAGGACAGGGACTGGGATGAGGAAATAAACAGTCAAAAACTGGGGGCGGGAGGGCTGTGAGGACAGACGACCCAAGCCAGTTCCTTCTAGCCCTCAAACGGGAAACAGGAATACAAGCTGGTAAAGATGCCAGTCAGCAGAGCCGGGTCTCAGAGCAGCTGAGCTCCCATTTCTGCAAGGCACATGATGCAGACAGTAAGCAAAGCATTTTGTATCTCAGGGTCTGCAACATATTTCTACAGATTTACACGAGAACTGACTAAAGTTCCAGGCCTAACATAGACCTGGATTCAGTTCGTTGCTGGCCTTGTCAAACATGATCCAGGAGGGAAACAAAGAGCTCCTTTTCCCCATTCTCAGACGCTCAGTGCTCCGTGTGCCCACCCACAGGACCCTGCAGGGCCTCTGCTCTGCCCAGTCTCTCACGCTAGTGCAGGGCTCTTTTGGAAAACAGGCTCCTGCAGCTAGAGTCCGATCTGCTAGAAAGTCCACTCTAGTTAACTCTTAATTGTTGAAATATCAATCAGGGCTTTCAGTCCGGGGCTGATAGCAGGTGTGAGATCTCCAGCAAACACACTCAGAGGCGGCCTGGCCTTCATGAAAGCAGTGCCAATGACTCTCTTCAGAGCTGTATTGTCATTTAACTAAGAATCAAAGAATTAAAGGAAACTTTGTGAGGATCTTGTCAATTTTCGTAAATGTCAAAGCATGCTTCACACTGTTTTCTTTGTTTTAAGCCTTGATAACCTACCTCCATCCCAAATGAATCCTCAGTTTTTGTACATGATGTTGCCAACAGCTATTTTGCATTGACTCAGACAAAAAACATGCTAGTATTTCTTTTTCATTATTGAAATACATTCTTGTACTCCTTGTTGATCACGCCAATAAATAACTTGAAAGTTTTAGATAGACACAACATTAAATAACTGCAGAACTACAAGACTAGTATAAAGAAAGAGTTATTATTTACCAAAGCCTCGAGAATATTATACACAAGCTGGAAGCACCTGGCAGGAAAGTGTTTCTGAAAGTTGTAAGAAACAAGATGATTTTGCCAGCACCGTGTTGCCTCTCAATACATTTTTGTAGAGCTTTGGGGTGGGATTCTCTAAAACTGAGAACAAACTAAGAAATATCCCACTCAATGTTCTCAAGACGTCGTAAAGATTGCCTGAGAAATTCAGTTTCTGTGCTGAAAAAGTTCCATGTGGCCTTGATACAAGCTAGAGTCCTCCAGAGGAGTGAATCCTTGTTGAGAAAATGCCTCCAGAAGGCTCTAAGTAGACAAGCCTACAGAACATTTTCTTAGTTAGGCTGTAAGTAGACAGGCCCACAGATCATTTTCTTAATTAGTGATTGAGAGGGGAGGGTCCATCCCATTGTGGTGGTGCTACCCCTGGGCTGGCGGTTCTGGGTTCTATTAGAAAGCAGGTTGAGGATGCCATGAGGGGCAAGACAGTACACAGTACCTCTCCATGGCTTTGCATCAATCAGCTCTGGTCTCTAGGTTTCTGCCCAGTGTTAATTCTCGCCTTAGCTTCCCTCAGTGTGGTTCAGGATATGCAAGTCAGATAAACCTTTCTCCTCCAAGGGCATTGGTTATGTTGTTTCACCATAGCAACAGAAACCCTAACTCCGGCATCCCCCAAGAGGAAAAACTGACATTTAAATTGAAAGTACGAAGTGGTGAGGAGAATAGTCCTGGAGACTAATATCTTGGCTTATAAACATAGAACTAATTTTATTTTAGCTTTGTGAACAACCAATTAGGAGTTGCAGAAAATTTGCAAAGTGACTTTGGAAAATTATGCACTTAGCATTTGCCATGAAAACCTCTCTTGGAGGTACCAGTCCTCTAAAATAGAGCAACCTTTAGGAGAACAGCCAGTGTCTCCAACTCCCGCACTTGCCACTCGGAGTTTATTGTTTGAAGTGGGAGAGCTTTCCCAAAACATTATTTTAAAAATAGTGTAAGTCTGTAAGTTTTCAAAAATATTTTATATCGCTTCATCCAAATATGTAAATTTGTATTAATAAACGATGACCATAAAATTATTAGACTTTTGTGGTTAAGTAAAATAGGGAATTTTAAAGCACTATTAGGTTGACTTTTATTGTATATAATGAGAATCTCCCAGATGGTGGAGAATCATTAAAAATTAATTTTATAGGCACTGGCCTTGTCTTCAAGTGTCCTGAACTGATAAGCTTTTTTACTCTTTGAAAATTGCTTCAGTTCATTGATGAAGTAAAGTGGCTGGCTTTTTAAAATTGATAATCCTATTATAATTATTAAAGTGTAGCACATTTAGTTTGGCTAATGTGTTTAAAGTGAATCACTATCCCTCAGAGAAAAATTATGCAATAGTGCAGTGAATTCCACATTTTGAATAATATTAATACTTCATTCAGACACAAACCACTGTTATAAACTCATAATATTGTGGTGATGCTTTAAATGTTGAATGATCGAAAAGCCATGATTAAAAGATACTATGAGTTATAAGTATTCACTAACTTAGTAGCATTTTTCACATTTTTTTTGAAAAGCAGAAAGACATTATTGCTAACAGTATAATGCATTTTATGTATATTTGTGCAAGTTTCCAGAACCCCGTACCTTAGCTGTCCTGTTAGGGGTCTGTGAAATTTGGTGAACCATTGGTCTAGAGTCTATTGAAGAATATTGTGGACAAAAAACAACTAACAGTACGCTATAGCCCATGTCAAAGATGAACCAAACACTAACTTGTCTGTGCTGAGTACTTGCTGCATCCTCCTGATATCGCAGGGGATAAGGAGGAAAGCTCAGGTTACTAGAGTGACAGTGCAGTAGAGGGCAAACGCACACTCATGTTTTACCAGCAAGCGAGCCTCTAAAGCACATACCCAATACTGCAGATTGATAGGAAGAAAAGGAAGTATGCATCGATTTAACTTTATTTATAATTCCTTTCATTGGGCTGCTTTCTTTTAATCACATATCATTCTTTATTGCTAATTTTATTTTTAAATTTTGAACATTTTATTTCTAAGATCATAGTTTAATAATATTTCTTTTCCTCCTTTCTTCCCTCAAAACCCTCACTCACAGCATTTCTTTGTCTTCTTCAAATTCATAGCCATTTCTTTCTTCATTAATTTTTATCACATGCTTTCCTAAATATGACCTGCTTGACCTGTATAATGTTATGTGTGCTTTCAAGTGTGACCATTTGGTATTAGATAACCAATTTGTGTTTTCTTTCTGCTCTCAACATTTCTTAGTTGCCTACAGCTATTTGTGTAAGGTTGAGCCTGCATAGGCCTTTAGCAATTTGCTTGGCTGGATTTATTGGTGTCATCCTTGTTCAGTTCACATTGGTGACACTTTATAGGTATGGCTTCTGACATTTTACAAAACACAATCTCACAACAAACTTCCTGATCTTGCAGCCTTTCCACCTCCTCTTCCACAATGTTGCCTGAACTTCAGGTGTGGGAGTGTTTTGTACATACAACCAGTGGAACAGGGCTCCAACGCTCTTCAGTTTGTTTGCTGAGGTTTTTGTAGTGGTCTCTGTATGTCACAAAGGAAGATGTCCTTAATGAGAGGTGGAAACTATACTTACCTGTGAGTATAAGGACAGATTTTCATGACAATGAGACACCACTGCTCCTGATAGCATCAATTTACTTCAGAGAAGATGATGAGCATTGAAGAAACTCTTTAAGGAGTTTGCTTTCATTATATCAAGGTGAGCCACTAGGTGAAGAAATAGTTTTTGCCTTTGACTGATGACAGTGAGCTGTGCAGGACACAGAAAGACAGATGAACTTTGCCAATAGAAGGCAGGACAGTATGTTAATATTTCTGCTTCACAAAAGACTACCAGACATTCTTCAGGACACAGAGGAAAGTGACTGAGAAGCTACTAATCTAGGTGGGACGAGTTTTCAAATTTCCTTCTTCACTTTGAAGTCCTCTAGACACACTAGGCTTGTAGGCTGAATATGGATGTAACAGTGTTGCAAATAATCTTTCAGTGACTGTCCAGGCAGACAGATGACTCTGTCATTGCTAGAAATTTTTGGAAGTTGTTTGCAATGCACCTTTTGTTTACTCAAATAATATTATCCTTCTGGGGTCTTTGATGGAATTGAAGACCAGATAGCTATAGCTGTGGTTTTCCTTAGTTACAATGAAGAATAAATTAGGTATAAAACTTTAGATTCAATAAGATAGGAGAGGTAATAAAGTATTTTCTTTTAATTTGCCAGACAGAAATGAGCGGGAATTTGTGTACAATTTTATGTTAAAACTAAAACCTTTCATTTTTTGTTTAGACAAAAAGTGGAAAATGATATGGAATATTATTTTAAGGTGTATTAGGGCCTAACAACAGGCATTGTCAGAGGTCCTGTTTGTGCCTAGCCAATGAAGGTTGACCACATGATGTCAAAACATCATGATGCCTTACTAGGAGGATATGTGTTTCTCCTGGTTGTTAAATATATGTTTTCCCTATCCTTTTCACCATACTCCTAGCATCTGTGTTCATCATGCCTACTCATGGCCTCCCCCAAGGAGGACATTAAGGCTCAGCAAAAATATTCCAAGCATATTTGTAATTCTTAAAGCTTTCCCAATAATATTATGCTATAGGTTCATTATAAACATCAATTTTCAAATAATCCAATGAAAATTTAAGGAGCGAAAGTAACTGGTGAAGGTTTCAAAGATGTCTGAACTTGAGAAAAGATTGTAAGGTATTCTAAACCTGTAAGGTACATTACACTTCAAATGATAAGGTACAGTGTTATTTTTATTTTAGACTTATGGTAAGAAATCTTCTTGCCCTTAATACATCAAGTTGGCTTTGGTTCTATATTAACCTTGTGTGTGTGTGTGTATATATATATATATATATATATATATATATATCACGAAAATAGAAACAAACTAAATCAAGGTTTTCTTAAAAGCACTTCATATTGAGGGGATGAGGCATTTGGATCTTTTGTCTTGGTTCTGAGTATCTGCTTTTCACTGATATTGAAATATAAAAATGTACACACACCTCAAAATAGAAAATATTATAAAAGTTTCCTGAGTAACAAACAAATGCACAAATATCTCTCTCTCTCTTTCTCTCTCTCTCTCGTTCACTCTCGTTTTCATATTTAAAAAGATGAAAAGCACTGAGAAGAAAGTGTAAGAATTATTTCTGCTAGACCTTGTATTTGAGGCTTAGGCCTATTTTACTTTAGAGTACAAGAAAATGGGCATGTAAAAATAGCTCTGTAACAGGTGTGTTGAGTCATCAGATATACATAAGTTTAGAGGAGCGTTCTCATAGGAATGTGATGTAGGAAATAATACTGGCTGAAGTTAGTGTGACTGACAAAAATGGGCAGTGGGGAGGTTGAATAACAAGTCCACCCAGCATAATGATGAGAGTTTCTATCAGATCCAGGTTAATTTACAATTCAACTTTCCAGTATGAACTTTTAATGTAAATGACCTTTTGATTTGTATATTTTGGTATTTGACTGCATTAAGTGTTTATTCTAGATTTTCTCAGTTTTAGGTTGGTACACAGCCAAATATCTAGAAATAACTAGGGAAGAATAATACTATAATACTCAAAATAGTCTTTAGCATACTTAACATGGACACATATGAAATATTTATCAGTGCCTCAAATTCAAATACTTTAAAAGTATTGTTTATCATCTAAGATACTGTTTAGATGTGTATCTGTATTGCTAGGGCTATGTATGCCATTATGCAATTTCACAGGTGCCAGAGATTAGCTTCGGCCTTGCAGTCCATGCCACACAGGATTTTGTAAAGTCTAACATTATTGGAATATGGTGCCATGTAAGAGTAGGTAATAACTTTAAGGCTATAATTAAATACATTATAATATGATTTTGTCTTTTAATGACCATCAGTGGTTGTTGAACAGAGGGTAAATTGAAGGTTCATTAAGCTATGCTCAGAAGTTTTAAAAAAATGTTTTCAAATTACAGATGTATTTGCAGTGAAATGGATGTTAAGATTTCTCTGTTGAGTGGTGTCTTTAACACTAACAAGTCAGGTTAAATTTTCTGAAGTATTTTAAGAAATTTAAAAAAGAACATTTATTTTCAACTTATATAACATTTCAAGTTTCAGAGGTATAAGATCATAGAAAAGAGCACAGGAAATTTGGCTCTTACATTACCATGACCTTTGGTGTGGTTTTGTCTGAAGCATCTAAAAGAAAGGACAAAGCAGAAAAGGAAGTAATAACATATGTAAGAGAATTTTGGAGAGCATCTGCAGCATGCTGCATTTGTCCATAGACATCCGTTAACATTTATGTTCATAAAAGCCATGCTAAAATACACATTAAAAACTAAAGGAAGCTAGAAAATAAGATATTGTATTCATATTTCTCAAAGTGCCATGAGGGCATTTTAAAATATAAAATATAATAAATATGAGATTTTAATTAGAATTAACTTTTTAAATGATACTATTAAAATCAAGAATAAAGACAATGTCACATGGGAATGTTTGTAAAGGTAATTTCAACTAATTATGATTGCATACTAATAGAAGCAGTTACTCTTTTAAAACCTTAACATTCTTCAAATCAACCACATGCATATAAAAGTATAAAAATATCAGGGCCATTATAAATATGTATTAACATGTAATATTGATATATGATATAATATCAATATGTTATACATTAATATTGTATTATTGGTATATTAGATATTATATGATATGTTATATTATGATTATATAATATGTTAATATATAAATATATTAATAAGATATCTATTGTATTTTGAACATTGCTGAGGCTATGCTAATCAAATGATAAGGAAGCATCCACAGCCAAGGCCTCCCATCTGTCATAGATCATAGTCTTTCTCCAGCATTCATTGTTCATATGTGGTTCATCTTTCTGTTTTGTGCACTGACAATTTGGAACATTTTCTCTAGAGAACACAGTGTAACAATAACACTTTTAGTAGGACTTCCAAACACTCTGGTGATGACTTGGTGACTTAAAGAACCACTTTAAAGGGTGGAATTCTATGCAAATAATGTTATTTGATGTAAGGACTTGCCTGAGCTCTTGCAGTCAACCCTTCCCAGTAGCTGAGGGCAGTGCCACCTACATGTGACTTATTGTAAGGGATTTTTCCCCCTTTATGCAATGTTACATCATTTATCATGATGAGCTTTGTATCTGTTCTTTTTCAGTGAAGTTCCTGGAGAATTTCACACATGAGAACTAGGCATTTTGGTCGAATCTAACTCTCACCGCTCTCTCCAGTTCCTCCTGGTTCCCACCCCATCTTCTTCTCAAATTTGTATCATCTTCCTCTCTTTTGTCTTAATTATGTTAATCTTAACTGGTGTTGCCCTGTGCACTGTAGGGCTGACTGCTGAATCAGACATTCTCCCCCAGTGTTTACATCCTCGATGAAAACTGAATTTCCTTCACCGAGTAACAGCTGACTGCCTGTAGACGTCATGTGTGGGCCTTGTGAGCCCTTTATCCATCCGTGCTGGGATGTTGCCTGGTTTGGTACTGTGCAGAAAATCAAAGCCATTGAGAGTCCTCAGTGCGGCACGCCTGTCATGTTTAATCGATAGTTTTTTCCAAGCAATCTTTTTGTGTCCCGGCTCTTACAGTCTTTATACCCCATTGTTAGTGCATTTATTGTTGTTGAGAAGAATCTTACTGTGTGGATAGAAACATTTTATGTATTATCTTATCAGATTATGAACATTTGGTTGTTTCTACTTTCTGTCTGCTGGAATAACGCTGCTCTCAAATATTTTTATTAAAGTATTTCTGTACAAATATGCTTTTATCTGTCTTCGGTATCCATGCAGAAATGGAATGGTTGGATTGCACACATTTTATGAAAATTCTCAGATTATTTTGAAGCAGCTGCCCAGTTTTATTTTTTTTTTGTTTGCAGCTTGTGAATTTTAACCTTGTTTATATTCTTACTCAAACTTATTTTATGCTTTTTTTTCTTTTTTTATTATGCTGTCATAGTGAGTATCACAAGTTCTTTCCTTTTTGTCTAGAACTGTCTCTCTCTCTGAAGACTAATGGCAGCATCTTGCTAGATGCATAATATCTTTAAATCTTCTTTAGAAAAATGTCTGTTTAGAGCCTTCATCCATTTTTGAATTGGATCATTTGTCTTTTTAAAATTCAAGTTGTAAGAGTTCTTTCTATATTCTCAATGCAAGTCCCATATTGGATACGCGATTTGAAAACATTTCCTCCAATTTTGCAGTTGCCTTTTCATTTTCTTGATGGTATTCTTTGGATCAAATGTGTTCTTGATGAAGTCTAATTTATTCATTGTTTCCTTTTGTTGCTTGTACGTTTTGCAATAAAGTTGTGTAAGATAGAAACATTGAAAAATAAACATAGGCCTTGGTGTATTTTTTTATTTTTCTATTAGTTTGCACATAGCATATCTCCTTATGGCATTTTTAATACGTACTCAATCTTGGTTAACCCCAACTGTATCTACCCCACATCTTTTTTTCCTTCTATATTCACAAACATCTATATCAAGTATCTGGGATCCAAATAGGAAACCTGATGTAGAACTCAATAAAATTTATGTTAAATAGAAATGGTTTTGAGATTTGGGTCTGTGATACCAGCTGTGGAATATAGTTTCCTGTATGTAAGTCTAGGAAGGTAAAGTAAAAGAAATATATAAGCCTTTCCAAGATTCTACAGGAAGAATCCCTGATGTCGACAAGTCTACAGAGAAAAGGAAAAAGGAAAAGTACATGCATGCACAAATACTTTCACACATTACTCTGCAGGGGTGCACTTGGGAGTCTGGGGAAAAACAGTAATATAATCAAAACACACCATACAAAATTTTCAAAGAATTATTAAAAATTTGAAAAGAAAAATAATAGAATTCTACAATGTTGTTCAGAGAATATATAAATTCTTACTATTCTAAAACCATGTAGTTTCATTTATGTTAAATAGTTAGAGATTGTTTTGTGAATAATTATATTATTGTTTTGTGAATATTTGTGATGTTTATGTAGCCCCAATTTTTACATTCAGGTCATTACTGCAAATTAAGATATCAATGTAATTTTTCAGGCTTTAAAATTGCTCTTAACTCTAAGCTAAATCCTGTAAATGATTAGTGTCTATTTTGTCAACAAGAGAACTAAAGTAAATGTGTACATGAAGTAGCTACTGTCACACTGCTACCAATATTTGCTTATTTTCCTAGTAAATCTTATTCAGGAAGAACTGTAACTTACTGCTAATATGGGATTTCCAAAGAAGGCATCATAATATTAGATATTATTTGTTATAGGATATGAGAAAATTTAAGTTATTTTATATACTGGGATAATTTGGAGATTATTATTTTGTGGGTAGAAAGGTCAGATCAAAGTAGAGCTCTGCTCCTTGGTGGCCTTCTATTTCATAACCTCCTTAACTTGATTCAGAGCCTATCAAATATTGACTATTCATTGCATTCATTTTTTTTCTGTCATAAGAACTTAAGAAAAATCTTAAGAACTTATATATTCTCTTACTCTCTAGGCCTTGACTAGGTAAAAGTCTGTAAATAGAAGGTTTTCTGATAATGGATGAGGGATATTTTAATATATGCTTATTACCATAGGGCATTGGGGATTAGTTTAGTCTATATACATTTAGCAAAATAATAGCACTCACTAGGACCCATGACTCTTCTTCCTTCCCACTGATATTTCATCAAGTAAAGATACCAGGCCTGGGTTTCATCTTTTGTAGGAATGCTTAAATTCAATCAGAAAGTGGAAGGACATTCCTACAACATCTATGCTGCTATTGAACCACAGGATTCACAGTGAGAAAAACTAATAATTATTTTTTTCCTCTGGTGTCAGGCATATCTCCTCAGTAAGTCAGTTGGGATAAAGCATCTATGTTCTATATCAATTTGATTTTTCCATATTTTTTGACTCAAGTAGTTTTAAGGTCTTAATGTCAGGTTCCAGATGGTAACAGAAGCCTTGGTAATGGTTGACTATAATGTTTGGCAGTCTGTGGGATGTCACTGATCAACAACTTCAAAAGAGTGACTCATTGTTGGCACTGTTCATTTTATTTGTTGTCCTACCGACATTGTCACAACATACAGCGTGACTCCATTTTAACTGTACATATATGTAAGTTTCTACAGAATAAAATTGCTCTTGACTTTTTTATGATATATCCACTTTTAGTTATTCTTTTTTTCCCCTCATTTTTTTTTATTAAAGATTTCCATCTCCTTCCCTCCTCCTCCCCCTTCCCTCCCCTCCCTTCCACCCATACCCCTACTCCACCCCTCTCCAAGACAAAGAGCCATCAGGGTTCCCTTCACTATGTTAAGTCCAAGGTCCTCCCAGCTCCCCCTAAGTCCAGTAAGGTGAGCAACCAAACTGACAAGGCTCACAGTGAGCCCATCCATGCTGTAGAGTTCATGCTCATTGCCGTTGTCCTTGGTTTCTCAGTCCTCCTCCACCATCAGCCACATTCAGAGAGTCCGGTTTGGTCCCCTGTTCCATCAGTAGTTATTCTTTTCTGAACTCCCTCCTCTAGACTGTTCTCCCATCCCGCACTTTAACTTAACCCTTCTTATTCAATTAGTTTCCTTTAACCATTTATACTACTGCATTATATATAAAAGCCCCAATGATCCCTTAGTAATTCCTTGATTCTAAATGAACACTCATCCCTGAAGATTCAAAGCTAATACTCACAAATTAGAGAAAACATGGAATATTTATCTCTCAGAACATGCGTTACCTTATTTTGAATGATTTTAGATTCATCAATTTCCTTATGATTTACATAATTTCATTTTTAAAAGCCAAGTAATATTTAGTTGCATAAATTTACTACATTTTTATGGTCCACTTATTAGTAGATGTAAAACTAGCCTGCTCCTATTTCCTGGATAATGTAAATAGAACAACAATGAGATACAGACATTTCGGCAAAGCAAGAAACAGATCAATTACATTGTCTAGCTATATTATTTTTGTGCATATACTCAAGGATTTCTGTACTCCACCAGAGAGATACCCTTTTGTCCATGTTATGGGGTATTTCAGAAAGACTATAAAATTTAATTTTTGGTTTTAAAGATATATCTTTGGAGGTGTTGTCTGCATTGTTAAATGTGGAGGACAATTGTTAATCTTTGGAACATTTTCTTACTCATTTGATTCTTTATCCTGTTTGTTCTTGCACCTGGGATGTCATCCACCAGCAATGGTATCCACAGGAGGCAAAGCAAAAAATTAATCTGTAAAATTTCGGTTGGAGGTACAAGTGAAATAATGATTTGCCAGCATCATATCTCTCAGTCTAATGAGAAAACTCAACATACATGTTGTATATGTGATTGTAGAGCTGAAGAAACTGAACCAAAGTACGTACATGTGTCACAAATTGCTGTGGGATAATGTTCTTGTACACTGTAAAAATTTGTCACTCATATTGGTTTAATAAAATGCTGATTGGTCAGTACACAGGCAAGAAGTATATGCAAGGTGATCAGACTAATAGCATCATGGGAAGAGGAAAGTCAGAGACAAAGTCACCAGCCAGACACAGGAAGCAAGAGGAGAATATCTTACTGCTAAAGGGAACCCAACCATGTGGCTAAACATAGACAAGAATAATAGGTTAATTTAAGTTGTAAGAGCTAGCTAATAATAAACCTGAGCTAATATGCCAAATATTTTATTTTATTATATTTCTTTATCATATGGGGCAAACTCACAGAACAGGAACGAGAAGTCCAACCTCAGATGTGTAGCATGGGAACCACAGAGAGAGTGAACCTTGGGCAGGCAAGAGGTTTTCTTCAGGTATCCAAAAGGATGTGCCCTAACCTGGTCCAACCTCTTAAAGATCATTGGCTCATAGAGATTTCCTATCACTGCCCCCTTTTGTCCAAACAAGAGAGTTCCAAACATAATACAAAACTGTATACACTAAGAACAGATATCAAGTAAAAATTTAGGATTACAACCAACATAAACAATATTAAGCATGGAATATATGTTAAATGCTTTATTAAACATTTTATCCTAAAGAGTCTAAGTCTTGCATTAAAAATGGTTTCACTCAATCATAAGAGGAAGGTAACTACAACTATCTAATCTTTAACCTCATCGCAGGTAGATAATACTACTTGAGTAGGCAGGAGGTGCAATCAAGCAGCCTCCAAATTGTACAGTATATGACAGAGACAACTGGTAACATAAGTAATTACCCAAAGTCTCATTTGCAATGTTGAAGCAACCAAATTTGGCTAAGGCTTAGCATAACTGACAGATCATTTTTAGAGGCAGGAAAATGTTTAGAACCTTCTTACTCTGTCTTAGGAAGATTTGACAGTCCTTTTCCTTATGTACTGCTTATCCAGTCCAGACACCATGTACTTTTTAGTGGTCAAAGCATGGGCAGTTCTTTGCTCAAAGGCCAATTGTTCCAAGAAGAAAACAAACTCTAAGTGAAGTGTCTTTGGTGTTTAACATTTTCTCAGGAATAGATCATTGCTATCAGTAGCAATTATGTCCTACATCAGCAGAACACTAAGTTATTTAGATGTCATGTTTTAGAGATCCTTGAAATGTTTGAAAATTACCTATCTATGTAGAATATAATCTTTATGTATCTAAAGAACCCAATTAATTTGACTATATGTATAACAAATATGAGTGACTATTGACCTATAATATTATGACCTGTATAATACTATAATCTGTATAACCTGTTAGAACATGTATAACTAAGACTTCATATCAGAACTTTAAATATCTATAAACAAATGTGCAGTAAAGGAGGACAATGACCTCAAATGTAAACAATGTATGAGTATCTTGATCAGAGGTAGAAATATATAATGCTATATGATAAATATATCCTAAAAATTGTATCAATATAAAAATGTCTTAAACAGAAGTATAAAATGCATGTATACAATCTGACAAAATAACTTTGCATAGTTGTACAAATATTGTAAATAGAAATAACAAATATAATTTGAACGTGTATCAATCAACAAGACACTATATTAATGTAAATTGTCCATAAATAATAGCTCACAAGTATTTTCTTTCTCACAATGAGTATTATTAGTGTGAATAAATTCACACTAAATTACCTATTGAGATTCCCCATCAGTTTATAATTAATATAAGCCTCTGTGTGTTTCTTTGGGACTGAATGGTTATGAAACTGGTTGTGACAGAAACTTTATAAGTGGCACCCAATGTGGAGCTCAAACGCACAAACCTGAGCTCTACCAAGCTAGCTGTTTTTATTATTCATGCTACAAGAAATGTAAATATTGATGAAGAAATAAATGACCCAAGGTGTATATACTGAACATAAATTTAAATACCCTGGCTGGAAAAAAATGCTTGCTGCTCTAGCAGAAGACCAGAACCCAGTCCCAGAGCTGACATCAAGAAACTCAAAACATTTTTAATTCCAGTTTCAAGGACCCATTCCTTTATTTCGTCTGTTTTTCCATATAAACTAAAGCAGGGAACATATAGAAAAGCAGGCATACCCACATACGCCTAAATAAAAATAAACAAAATTTCACATAAATTACTTTTGAAAATTAAATATAATAAAGTTAATGAAGTCATGTAGTCATTTTTACAGAAAAGTATGTTTGTATCATAAAATATAAATATATATGAAGTGTATAATTATAAGTAATTATACATTTCTTTAATTTTTAATTTTTTCATAGAATACATTCTGATATATTTGGCTTAGGAATTTTAAATTTCTATTTGCATTAGATAAATCAGGTGGGATAAATAGTGCTAGTGATGATCATGCTGGATTTTATGACTATCCTCTCTCACTATAATATTGTCCCGACTCATACCAGCTCATTCTTGTCCTGTATCATTACTGTGTGAACTCAGAGATGGCTTGTTCTGTAAGAAACTGTAGTGATTACTTTGTTTTTTTTTTTTTAAAGTGATTTTCTTTTTTTTTCTTTTTTTGTGTGTGCCTGCAAGCCAGAAGAGGGCACCAGACCCCATTACAGAAGGTTGTGAGCCACCATGTGGTTGCTGGGAATTGAACTCAGGACCTTTGGAAGAGCAGGCAATGCTCTTAACCGCTGAGCCATCTCTCCAGCCCTGTAGTGATTACATTGTACAGAGGTATTAATCTTCTTGTTCCTGTGATCCACACTCTTTCTGTTGAAACTTTGCATGTCCCTTGCCTGCCATGGGAGATCCCTATGCTGATTCCTTTAGACACTTATTCTCAACTTCCTACTTGAACAGATCTTCGTAACATTTTAAAATTACTTTTAGCAAGCATCTTTTTTTAAGTCAGTTTTTGTTCTCGTTGAAAACATCCTTTGAAGGTGAAAGCCCTCTACAATGAAAACTTCAAATTTCTGAAGAACTATATTTTAAAAAGTCCCTAAAATTTGAAAGGTGTCCTGTGTTCACAGATCAGAGAACTAATATTGTGAAAATATCATCCTACTAAAAGCAATTTGTAGATTCAATGCAATCCCAGCCAAAATTCCACAATATTCTTAACAAATACAAAAAAATCCTAAAATTCATATGTAACCAGTAAAGATGAAGGCAAACCAGACAATCTGTATTCAAAAAGAAGTATATTGGAAGTATTGCTATTCCAGATTTCAAAATATATTACTTCTATAGTAATAAAAATACATGGTGCTGGCCCAAATCAAACATATAGACCAATGAAGTAAAATATAAAATTCAAAATATACATATAGCTCTCTGGTACTTGTCAAAGTACAAAGTGACAGGGAAACCCACGAAATGGGAGAGAGATTTTCCAGCTACACATCTGACAGAGGATTGGCATATGAATATACAGTGAAACTAATAATGAAAAGTCAAGGGAATGTGCTTTAAAAAAATGGGCTAGGGATCTCAACATACAGCTCTCAAGGGAAGAAATACAAGTGGCTAAGAAATACCTCAGAACATGTTCATCATCATTGGCAGTAATGGCAATGAAGGTCTGAGATTTTATTGCACCTATTACACCCAACTCAAAACGGCCACAATCAACACAAATAAATAGATAGTTAAATAAATAAATATAAATAAATAAATAAAACAATAACAACAATAAAAAAACTGGCAACATGTGCTGGTGAGGTTGTGGAGAAAAAGAACCCCTCATTCACTAATAATGGAATGCAAATCAGTTCATTCACTCTGGAAATCATTAAGGAGAGTGCTCACAAACAAAAATAAATGTACAATATGACCCATCTCTATCACTCTTATGCATATACTGATAGGAATATCTCAGCCATGTTCTTAGCTCCCCTGTCCATCCTAGCCAGGGAATAGAAGCAACATAAATGGACTTCCACAGATGAATGAATAGTGAAAATGTGGTACATTACAGTGGAATTCTATTCCTATATAAATAAAAAGGAGATTTTCAGATATATGGGTGGACCTGAAAGATTATCTTAAGTGACGTAACACAGACCCAGAAAGACGAATGGTTTATGTTTTCTCTTAGGATTCTAACTCCAAATTTTGCTTCTATGCCTGTTCATGTGACATGCACACACTCACACGGACACCCTTCTATGCCTGTGCGCATGGCATGCACACACTCACACAAACACCCTTCTATGCCTGTGCGCATGGCATGCACACACACAAACACCCTTCTATGCCTGTGCATATGACATGCACACACTCACACAAGCACCCACACACTGACTTTTATTTTGTACTGCTGTGAATTGACCCCAAGACCCTTGACATGGTAGCCAAGAGTTCTGCTTAGACAAACTCCTTGACCTCAAATAAAATTCCTAACACTAGCTTCTTGGCATTTTTGTTTGAATTTTAATAGCTATAACACTATATTTAGCATTGCTAAATATTAAGGGGCTGTGGTGACTTGGAAACATTTGTGGAATATTTTCTATATCTTAAGGGTTATGTTAAGTGATCGAAACTGATACAAGAAAGTCTCATTATGTCCCAGTAGGTATAATCATTTGCTGTGCTTGAGTTCATTTGTATGAATTGGAAAAAGAGTACAGAAAGATCAATTTACTTACATAATGTCAGAGTCAGTGAGTGGCAATATAATGATTCATAATCTTTACTGCTGCAAACTCAAATGCATGATAGTTACTGTCTTAAGTTGAAAAAATATTATTTTTCTATCATTAATAAAAGTTTTAATTCATGTGTTATAATAGCTTTAAATGGTTTCATGGATTTAACTACAATAGAATACAGATTTTAAAACTATGTTCAATATTCAAGTTCTTTGTTTTTATTCTGTTGTCTTTCAGAATTACATTGTAACCCAAATTGTCTTTCATAAAATTAGTTGATTCCATATTTGAATTCAACTTTACCAATATCCTTGGTTGGAAATTATATACTATAGGTAACAAAAAAGACTTCGCTAATAGCGATACCTACAACAATTTGCTTCCAGTTTGGAAAAAAACGGGGAGAAAAGTTTGCTAAGAAGAGGACATGTCTAAACCCTAATTTTACTGTCTTAAAGGTCAAATTTGATTTGTTTTTCCTGTTTATTAAAAAAATCCTAAAAATATTTTCTTTTCTTTGGAGCATTTTTTTTTCAATCTTTAGGAGCCACTTAATTAAATTATTACCTGCTGGAGCACCATCTGTTTTGTTCTAGAAATAAGAAGCATTGCTTTCTTTTTACATAGCCTCGGTAAATATGTAGAAAGTGCCAAAAAGCAATAAATATCATCAGCAGATGGACTGAGGCACTTCAGTCTCTACACAGGCCGTCTTTATTGTTCTGTGGATTGCTAAATAAATTCTTTTCTGGCTATATTCCTTTTAAAGTGTATTATGGGCAGGAAAAGTTGAATTAATTTTATTTTGTAGATCCCTTTACATTTCCCTTCAAGATATGTGACCTGGTTTTATATTATCCTAGATATTGCTCCCATCACAAACACCAGGCCTGAAATGCACGTGCACTTGCAACATCACAGTGTTTCAAACGGCCTTGAAGGTCCTTAGTCCCAGGGTAATTTTTCTAGATACCATCTCCCTAGTGCATGATTCCATCTTCCTTCTGCTCTTGTGTTCCCTAGACCCTGCCAACAATGTTTACATTAATCACATTGCCAGATGATCTAGTTTTTCTTCTTCACGCAGACTTGGTTATAATAGAGACTGCAATTTTATTTCCGGGTCAGCCAGACATATCATCCACACCATCTATGATCTGCTTGAGCACATGAAGAGGGCGACCTGACCTGCTGATCCAAAGATTCAGAATCTCTACAACACAAGGAAACACAGGATTCAGAAGGAGCCCCGGCAAGGACCCAGCATTGATAGGGTAGTAGAAACCAGAGGCCTTGAACCAGACCAATGATTCTTTGCAATGACCACTTGTAAAGAAAGCTATGTAGACAGAGGGTTTAAGGTGTGACTTACGGAGTCACACTGCAGCCTTCATGATGAGATTTTAAAGTGTTTCTATTTTTATTTTATTTTATTTTCTCTTAAATTTTGTTTTATTTGGGGGTGTGCAGGGGTGGAGGGCAGACACGAAGGAACAGGGAAATGAATGGGATCAGGATATATGATGCAAAAGACACATATAATATATGAATGAAAGAAAAGAATCTATAATAATAATAATAATAATAAAGAAAAGAATCTACTAAATTTCTCATTTTTGCAGCATGAAACAATCCATAGTGTGTGTGTGTGTGTGTGTGTGTGTGTGTGTGTGTTCTGGGGATTGGACCAGGAAGCATGTACAAGGTAGACAAGTATCAACATTGGAACTGCATAGACAGTTCCTATGTTATAGGACATTAAGCCAAATAATATAGTCAGATTTGCTTTGGCAAATATGATCTGTGGTGTGTAGCTAAGAAAACTAGACCCATGAAACGCACAGTGCTGACCACCAGCCATCTTGTCACACCTCACTCTTCCCATGGGAACTTCAGCAAAACTCACAAGGCCTCTCCTTCCGTACCACATGGCATGAACTGTGTCACTCATGGTAACAAGCAGGTGGCTGGTCTAGGCCAGACAAAGTTTCTTACATGTCTAACATTTTGTGATGAATGCTGGGCTTACCGTTCTCTTTTTGTAGTCTTTTCTCCCTCAAGAGGTTATGTTGAACTCTTGGTCCCTTGGATAGTTTGAAAAGATAGTGTGAGAAGAAATTTTTGGAAATAAGCTGCAGGGATATCTTCTAAATACATAGCTTGTTCCTCACTCATAAGTGGCTTTTAGACATAAATCAAAGAAAAACCAGCCTACAAGTCACAACCCCAGAGAACCTGAAAACAAAGAGGACCCTAAGAGAGACATACATGGATATAATCTACATGAGAAGTAGAAAAAGACAAGCTCTCTTAGTAAATTGAGAGCATGGGGATCATGGGAAAGGGTAGAAGGGGAGGGGAGAGGAAGGGAGGGAAATAGAGAAAAATATATAGTTCAATAAAAACAATAAAAATAATTCTTTACCATAGCATGTGCTACTGATTTCAAATTTGCCTTAGAACTTGGTGATATGATATGGTGTGGTAATATACACATTAGTCTTTTGGAGAAAAGTGTGGACTACTACTGGATTAAAGATCTTTGTTATACACACACACACAGAAAGAGAGAGAGAGAGAGAGAGAGAGAGAGAGAGAGAGAGAGAGAGAGAGAGAGAGAGAGAGAGAGAGAGAGAGAGAGTTCAGATGTAATAATATTGCCTGTTGGTCTTCTAGAGGCCACATCCGTGAGGGAGTGCTGGGAGTGAGAATCCTAGACCAGTTCTGCTGCGGAAGGGAATGTGAAGAGGGACATTTGAAGATAGAGCTTTAGTTTTGATAGTGTCAGAAACTGCAACTCCAAAGACCCGTTAAGGATAAGTCAAGTCTAACTGTTACTTTGAAGACTCGAGCTTTGGTATGTATGAGATATTAGAGAAAATTCATCTTTCACTCAGTTCTTAAAACTGGTGCTTCATAGTTTGAATTGTATAATGTGCATTATATCTGCGAAAAATGAAATGAGCTTTATTTAGTCAGGTATCTCATTTCCTGATGGGCTCTCGAGATAGCAGTGGTAAAGTCAGCAAGAATGAAAGGTTGATGGGATGTAAAATGTTTTCATCAAGAGGACTGTGGGAGCAAAGAAACGGGGAAAAAAAGCTAAAATTCATGTTGTTTTAGTAGTAATGCAGGCATTTTAAAATGGAGATGCTAAGTGAATTTTTTAAAAAGATTTTCATGCTGTAATATAACAGCATACCTTTCAATGGGGACAATTATATAAAAATTCTGATAAGTGATTTGGGTTCAATGTCTTTGTGAATATTGTATTCTTGTGCCTTTTCTCTAACATTTAATTTCATATCAGTATTCCTAAATGTTTCATTCAAGGCCTTTCATGCTCCCATCTATAAATAACATGTAAGCAACACATGGTTGATACACATGTTAATAAACAGTTTGATAACTTTAATTTATTCTCAACTCATAGTCTTCATATATACAAATCCATGTTGAAAATTAATTTCTCATATAAACTGTCAAACAGATGTGACAATGTATGGTTATATTATTTCTTATTTTTTTACGTTAAAACAGACATTTTATTGTAAAGTTTAACAGCTGCTTCGTTGCCATATTTGAAGGAAGGTCATTTACAGAAAGAACCCAAATTTTATACATTCTAAAATGGTAATTTTCTCAGAACTGCATTTCATATCAATATGAGGCCTAGAAGAAATTATTTTTTAAAAATCCTTTCTTGACTTTAATGTTTGCATGTTTCCTTGCATGACAGGATAGAAAGAAATAATTAACAGAGCTCAGCCAGGGTGGTTTGTTTTCTCTTTCATTACATAGATGTTTTTCCATTGTTTAAGTGTTTGTGTCACATGGCTCTCAAGAGGGTCAGAGGACAGCTTTGTGGAGTTGATTCTCTCTTTCTAAAATCTAGGACCTGGAAATCAGGTCATCAGGTGTGGCAACCAGTACATTTATCCGCTGGGAAAAAGGTGTCCACTCTATCCTATTTAGACAATTATTAAAAAGCAGTTCAACCTGGATCCTGTCATCAGTTTGTCAAATGAAAACACTTTTGTGTTTCTCCATAGTGACTGAGGGTCACAAGTCTTTCCTCCCTTCCTATTCAAGGAAACACGATAAGCCCCTTGGTTGTCCCGGCCTCTGCAGTTGTATGTGAGACACATGACAAGGAGTTATTCTACAGCTCATCTCTTCCTTCGCTATCACTCTTTGGGTTAAATTGCCAGTTTTAATTTCCTTTCCCTTGTGGACCCAGAAGTTGAAAGCCCAATCATAAACTTTATATTTGGACTTCCTTCTTGTGCTTTGGGAGAAAGAATTGGTTTTCTGAATATTCCCAATTTAGATCTGAGATGGTTCGTATGAGTCATTTTGATCTGTGACATAGTTTTGTGAGAAATAAATACACTGCATAAATGTTTCCCTCTGAGATAGCTTTTCCCAGCAGTTAACCACAGTAAAATTATAGCTAAAACTTTTTCCTAATAAAATCCCAGAGTATCTATGAAAAAGCCATTTTAGTAAGAAAAGCATATAGACTCTGAGAGCCAGAGTTGCCAATCTGGGCTTAAAATTGTCCTTCCATATTATAATTTTGAAAAATCCCACACCACAAATTTCAGAATAATGCATTTCAAGTTTGCAGAAATATATTGATACATTTTTGAAAAAATAAGATATTTAAAAAGTAAGCCAATACATGTTTTTGAAAATATAAAAGACAGTGCACTTGGTGGCCTCATTTGTCTGTCCCTGGAAATCCAAAGCCTCCATCAAAAAGCTACAATTTAAGATCATTCGTGCCAGCTAAAAAAACTATAAAAGATTGCAGAGTATCTGTCAAACCAAGGGACTACTTCTGGCAGCACTCAAGGAACTAAGTGATGATTGTGTGGATGCACTAACTCTTGACACCCTTAAAGCCCTCTCAAGTCTGTGCAAACCACACATAGTAGGGAAAGGTACAAGAAGCAGCAAAGGGGTTTAATAACTGAAAACAGGTCAATAGTAGGCTGAGTGTGAGCTATATCTGCCAAGTTCCCAGCAGCATTGCTTTGCTCTGTCTGGGGAGCAGGAGGAAAGAGAAGTTTGAAATTGTCGCTAAGAAGAGGGCATAGAATAGTGGTTATGGTTGTTTTCTCACAACACTGTTCATGGGAGCAGTCATGGCTGAAGAAAGCTTGGTTGTTGCTGGGTCACAGTGGAGAGCCTGAAAGCCCAAGAGAGAGGTCCCTCAGGTACTAGTCAGTGCAGACTCCAGACATCTAAGAACGAAAGAGGGAATACTATGGTTGAGTGGAGTTGGTCTGCTATTACAGGGTGATAAGATAAAACTAGAAAAAGACAGTAGATCTCTAGATTTGTAGCCTATTGCTAACTTTCAGAACTCAAAAAAAATCCTGAATGTTGTAACGTTGAAAGAATGCTAGACATCTCTGCTTGAAAAGATCGCATAGGTCTCTGCTTGAGAAGATCCATTAGATACCCTCTGCATGAGAAGACTGACTGAACAAACAGCCCTTCACTCTGCATTGCCTCCACTGAAGATTGCAGCTGCCTAACATCCACTTACAGTGGCTTTCTAGAGCAAAGCATTAGAATTTTCCCCTTCACCCTTCTTTATTCAATGCTTTTGTGGTTATATTTATCTCATATGTATGTTTCTAGCATAAGTGATGTCAAATACTCTGAAGGAATAATTCTTTAGACGTATATAACTCTAGATATTAGGATGTAAATGGCAAGCAAATAAGTAAATAAATATAAAAAGAAGACACTTTAGTACCTCAAAGGTCATGATGCAGAATCAGCACCTAAGAGATTGGGGGAAATAGTCTATGGCAGAAATAAGAGTCATTTACATGGGCCTAAGTCAATAGTTTATGATCTTACTGAGTTAAACTGACAGAATAGAAACTATAATTATTACTAATGTTGTAGTTGCTCATTTAAGACCCCATAGAGGGTATCTTATATTTCTTTGGTTCCTTTTAATGAATTCTACTTTGCCATTCCTACATTGACTTATGGCCTTCTGATATGGATTTTTTTTCTTAGATAAGGGGTAGTGACTTCAATTACACCCTGTTAGGTTATATTGTACTAACTGCAGTGGCACTAATATCCCAAAAGCAGTGCCCCCCTCAGGAAACTGGCAGATTGTCATACATATGTAAGCAGTTCAGTCCAAATTTGCACTTGCCAGCTGGATTACATCAAACAATTTTCTTTCGAATGGTTTTAACTGCATCTTACAATTTATCACTTGTTCATGTGATATCCTGTAAGCATTCTTTCCCATGCCATTTAGCAAGAACCAGGGTAACTCAAAGTTTTAACTGTATTCATCCCAGCTTAATTATCTAATCTCCTTAAATTTAGTGTATTATTACACAGTTTATAGTGGGTTTTGGCCATTTTTTCTAAAACATAAAGCAAAGAAAATCATTTCCCTTTACTTTGTATACAATTTATACATTTAGTAAAACATTTATTTTATATAGTTGACATTCAGGAGAGCAATTAAATAAGGGCTCAGTAAATTTACAGAGATGGTGGCTGTAGTTAAAGCCATTTGACAAAGCCTCAAATGAAAATTAATCTCATTGTAGTGAGAAATTAAACCAGGGAAACATCTTTTGAATTATTGTTCTTACAATGTTGTCTGCCCTGCTTTCAAGTTGAAATCTTTAAGGATTTCAATAACAAAAATTAATTTTATAAACATGGGATTTATTTTTGAAAAGTGGGTTAAAACTGATTAATTTGTGTCTGATGATTTTAGCCTGAGGGGAGCTCTTAAGGTAAGAGAGGGCAGCATACAGATGGCATGAAAGAATAAAAGAGAAGTTGTCATTTAGGATTAAAGAGCGGGGGCCAGAATGAAGGAACAAGAGGAATGGGAAGGGTTAGTGGGGGAAAAGCTGAAAAATATATGTAGATATATGTGTTTGAGATTGTTATAAGGGAACTCATTACTTTAAATGCTAAATTTAAAAATGAAAGAGAAAATAGGCTATTTCAAAGGGAGATGTTACCTTTAAAACAAATGAACTAGTAGGAAATATTCTTTTACCTTTAATTTTCTTGTTTCTTGAGAATGTCACACATGTATACATTGAAATAAGATCATATTCACCTGCTCTTTCCCTGTTCCAACACTAATCGAATCTCCATCAAAGCTATTTCAAACTTGATGTCCTTTCAAAACATTTAATCCATTTAGACCAATAGTGAGTGTTGTGGGTTTGGTGCCTGGCAGGTCTGCCTTGCACTGGGGTGGAGGGGGTTTAGCTGTTTACATCCTTACCAGCTAGGTGCCCTTAAGTATTTAGGTTGTATAGTTACATGTGCCCCTTAAAGGCCTGACCCACCCTACCTGATCAACTCTCTGTCTCTGTCTCTGTCTCTCTGTCTCTCTGTCTCTCTCCCTGTCTGTCTGTCTCTGTCTCTGTCTCTGTCTCTCTCTCTCTCTCTCTTTCTCATTCCTTCCTTCTGTCCCCTGGTGTCTGTCCATATCTATCTCTCTCATGCCCTCACCCCCAGAGGGTGTTTTGCTTCAAACCCAGGGGTTAGGTTAGGGTTAGGGTTGGACAACCTCTTGCATCAGAGCTTTTGTGCACCCTGACCTCTTAGGGTTCACCTTGGCAGGACCCACCCTGTTACCGTATTTGCTACTTTATCACTTTAGTTAGGCCCATAGAACACTAAGAGTGTTTTCTCATTGTACTTAAAGATTCTATTACAGAACTGTCATAGGAAATTTAGTGTCTGCATCATGCTTTAAAATTAGCCTTCTAGAGTCATGTATTTACTCTTCTTATAAAATGCATTTACAACAAAGAAAGCTTTGGAATGTCTTTCAATTCCAATAAGATTCACAGCATCTCTTCTATTACAGAATTAAAATACTGTTAGGAACATTTAAGTCAGTGAATCATATCCAAATAATCATAAACTTGTAATAATGAACACCCTGTATATATAGATAAATACATGTAGTGTGTTTATGATTATATATTGCTAACTTCTGAGACTATTAAAGGGAAATATTTATCATTATAGGGAATCCTTTTCTTTCTATAATTGTTCTTTCCATAAACAGACTAAAGATAAACTCATCACTGTAATAAGATTTAGAACTGGTTGTTGAAAACCAGACATGGCAATTTTTATAAAACATTAACCAAAATGTACCTTACCTATCTGCACCATGCTATTTATTAACAAGGGGTTTCCCACTCTGGGAGTACAGGAGAACTGGGCTCCATTCCTCATTATATCTAGGTCCTTCTTAACAAGACTTGATACATCTGGTTATGTTTCCTTTTATTTAGAGCTGAATTTTAATGTTGTGTGTAAACAGATTTTTCATTGTGCCCTCAGCTCACCAAAACAAAACAAAACAAAAAAAAAACAAAAAACCCTTAAGACTTATTATTAATTAGTAATTGGAAAGCTCGACCTTAGCTTATGTTTGTTCCTATCTACTTCTTATAACTTTAATTAACCTATATTTTTAATCTACTTTTTTATGTGGCTTGATTAACTTTACTCTGTATCCCTCCTGCTTTCTCTTTATTTGGCTCATGACTGATTTTCTTTTTCCCAGAGTTCCCTATGTCTAAAGGTTCTAACAATACTTCCTGCCAAGCTTTTGACAGTTTAACTTATTAAACCAACCCAGTGACACTTACTTCACATAGTGAAAAAGAATATTCTACACCAGATAGGAGGTCCATATATCTCTCTTTTTTGGATTTTATGAAATTTTTATATTGACTTTTGTTAATCAATCATTTGCAGAAAGGTTAGAGTGTTTTCAGTGTTGTGAACACATGCATCTCATTTACTTTTTTACTGCAAATCTAATGTATGGCTACTTATGTTTTAAATATATGCAGTTTAGACATAAAGATATTAACGAGTTATCCTAAGCTACCCAGTGAACTAGCATATGATTGAAATAGTCTTAGACTATAAACTGTTAGTCTGAAATGTATGAAGGTGGAATGCTGACATAGTAAAGTTCTCCTTGTAGGAGTGGAAGGGTAGATGAATGGTTAAGATCACTTTTTTCAGAAAATGGGAGTCCTGAGTTCCGTTCCTAGCACAACTACCGGTAATCTAGCTCCAGGGAGGCCAATCATTCTTTCCTATTCCATGTTTACATGCACGTACCCCACAGAGACATGCAGTTAAAAAAAATCTTTAAAATGTTAATTTTCTCCTTGTGATTATTCAACGAGAGTGAATGCTCTGATCATATCCCAAAATAGAATAAGGAATGCAGATCTTATTGTCTGTATGTTTTAAAACATTTATCTACTTTCTCAATATTTTCATAGCCACTATGTCATGATAGACTTGAAACTTTCACAGATTATATTCTACACTTAAAAAATTCTAACTTATTACTATACTTCCTTTTATGTCTGTGTAATTTATTTTTGTTTTAGTCAGTATGAAGTGGATGAAATAATATTTAGAAAATTAGGCTTACATTTAAGCATATTATATCTGTATATAAAACTTCCTTATGTTTATATGTTTATGTATGTATGTGATATATGGCCATGTTCACTTAGTTGTTATGTACATATATGTGCACATATGTACAATTGAGGAAGCCAGAGGTAGATGATGGACGTCTCTCTACATTGTCTTCCTTATTATTTTTTATGTTCTGTCTGTTACAGAACCTGGATTTCTTTGACAGTCTAAGGATGACTGGCTGCTGAGCTTTAGAAATTCTGTGTCTCAGCATCCCCAGGTGTGGGGGTTACAGGGAGCCAAGCCATGTCTGTATATCAGGATTCCCAGGTTTGGTGTTACGGGGACCCCTTGCAATGTTTCCCTTTGATTTGGGAGCGAGGTATCTGAACCTAGATTCTCACTCTTCATACTTACATGGAAAGCATTTTGCCGACTAAATCATCTCTCCAGCTCTGTAAATTTATTTTATTGACCTAAGCTTATTTTAGACTGAAAATATTTTTAATTCAACTCATAGCTCCTTTAATTTTTCTTATAGAAGAATAAGTGTATGTGAATGAAAAGTTCTCCAGCATTGGAATTTAATAAGAGCTTATCTAAGTAAAGATCTGTTGAAATCAAAAGAATGTATTAGACTATGCATAAAACACATTTTAAAAGAGGCTCAAATGTCATACTATAGAGAGTATGCATATTCTTCAAATTTCTACTAAAAGAAACATGAAAAATCCTATGGCTTTATCTATACAACACTGCACTTTTTTCCCCCCAGGGAGATTTATAGAGTGTGCTGGCTATTTACTTTCTTACTTTCTTTTTTTTAAATTCAACTTGATATAATTCTGAAACATCTGGGAAAGGGAAATTCAGCTGAGAAAATACCTACACAATATTGGCCTGTAGAAGTATGGATAGTGTTTCCTGATTATTGATTGATGTGGGAGCATCTCCCAGCTTGTCGGCTCAGCTACTATTACTGAGCTGATGGTTATTGGTTCTATGAGAAAGCAGGCTAAGCAAGCCAAGGAAAGCAATAATCCTCCATAGCCTCTCTATCAGCTCCCACCTCCAGGTCCCTGCTTGGTTTGATCTCTTGCCTCAGCTTTCCACAATGACGGAATGTGAGCACTAAATACATGTAAAGAAATAAATCCTTTTCTTCCCAAGTTGGTATTGGTCATAACATTTAGCATAGCAATAAAACCAAACAAGTACACATGGTTAAAATAGTTTAAAGTCTCTGTGTTTGTACTACTTTTAAGTCACTGAAGTGATATGATGCCTTAAGTTTAATGAACTAAATATGAGAAGTTTAAGTCACAGTTATATTATCATAACGTATATCTACAGCTTGTCTTTCCCAAAAATATTAAAGGAAGTACGCCATGTCACTTACTTCCTGTTAAAGAACAGCTGTTTTATTTTATAGGGAAGTACATTCTTTGGGGGAAAGGAATCACTTACTTTTTCTCAAAATAGCACATATTTTAATAATTTTAGTCATTTGAAGTTTATTTTTCCATTTTGTTGTTATTCGGTTCATTGAATATAGTACATAAAAATAAACTACTGAAGAAAATACTAGATGGCATATTTTTTAATAAATGTAATATTTTCTATAAGAAACGAAAAATGTTAAATGAACTAGTAAATTTAATTTATGCATATTCGCTTTTAAAATATTGAATTTCTGCATAAAATAAATTTAATATGTAAATAAATTTAATATACATACATTGAATTGCTTTTCCAGTAAAGAATCAAAATCCTCCATTACATATACTATTATGGACTCATTTTCTTGACCATTTTCAGAAATTCTTCTGATGTTTATTATATCAAGTGACTCCACCACTCTTTGATGCAGGTAGTGCTCCACTAGATGAAGATTTTGTTGAAAAATTATTAGTGTGTAATGAGTCTGAAAGTGGATTTCAGGCAGGCATCCATCCCAGTGAGGACCTCATATCGGTATCTGCATTACACCCTAATTGATGGCTCTGCCTGATGCTTGAGAGGCGTTAAATTGCTGATGCACATGTGATGGAATGTCCATTGTCAGGCTGGAGATGAAAACTTGTTCTCACCCTTGCAGTTCGCTTTAAAATGATTTGTAGGGAGATGACTTTGAATGTTTATGTTAGAGGTCAGAATTATAATTATCAGAATTCTTTTATAGCTCTCATATGCCAAGACTTCACTGGGACAAGCTGCGTTTGCCTATACTATTAAAAATGAGAGAGGTGAAGGGGGAGCACAGAGAGATTTTTTTTTTGTTTCCAGTTTATTTATTTTTTATTAAAAATTGCCATCTCCTCCCCTCCTCCTCCCCCTTCCCTCCCCTCCCCTCCACCCATACCCCCACTCCCTCCCTCTCCAGGCCAAAGAGCCATCAGGGTTCTCTACACTATGTTGAGTCCAAGGTCCTCCCAACTCCCTCCAGGTCCAGGAAGGTGAGCAACCAAACTGACAAGGCTCACACAGAGCCCGTCCATGTCGTAGAGACCAAGCCCATCGCCATTGTCCTTGGCTTCTTGGTCAGCCTCCACCATCAGCCACTTTCAGAGAGTCCAATTTGGTCGCATGTTCCATCAGTCCCATTCCAAGTGGACTTGGTGGTCTCCCATTAGTTCTGTCCTGCCGTCTCAGTGGGTGAACGCATCCCTCATGGTTCTGACTTTCTTTCTCATGATCTCTCTCCTTATGCTCCTCATCAGAACTTAGGGAGCTCAGTACTCTACAACATTTGGGCACAGGAGACCGCTTCCTACGTATAGCCCCAGCAGCACAGACATTAAGGGCAACATTGAATAAATGGGACCTCCTGAAGCTGAGCAGCTTCTGTAAAGCAAAGGACACTGTCACTAAGTCAAAAAGGCAGCCTACTGACTGGGAAAAGATCTTCACCAACCCCACAACAGAGATTTTTTTTTTTATTAAAAATTTCTGCCTCCTCCCCGCCTCCCATTTCCCTCCCCCTCCTCCAACTCCCCTCCCCCTCCCTCTTCAGTCCGAAAAGCAGTAAGGGTTCCCTGTCCTGTGGGAAGTCCAAGGTCCTCCCCATTCCATCCAGGTCTAGGAAGGTGAGCATCCAAACAGGCTAGGCCCCCCCAAAGCCAGTCCATGCAGTAGGATCAAAACCCGATGCCATTGTCCTTGGTTCTCAGCAGCCCTCATTGTCCACCATGTTCAGGGAGTCCGGTTTTATCCCGTGCTTTTTCATTCCCACTCCAGCTGGCCTTGGTGAGCTCCCATTAGATCAGCCCCACCATCTCGGTGGGTGGGTGCACCCCTCGCGGTCCTGACTTCCTTGCTCATGTTCTCGCTCCTTCTGCTCCTCATTTGGACCTTGGAAGCTCAGTCCAGTGCTCCAATGTGGGGCTCTGTCTCTATCTCCATCCATCGCCAGATGAAGCTTCTATGGTGATATGCAAGATATTCATCAGTATGGCTATAGGATCAGGCCATTTCAGGCTCTCTCTCCTCAGCTACCCAAGGAACTAGCTGGGGACATCTCCCTGGACACCTGGGAACCTCTCTAGTGTCAAGTCTCTTGCCAACCCTAAAATGGCTCCCTTAATTAAGATATATACTTCCCTGCTCCCATATCCACCCTTCCTTTATCCCAACCATCCCATTCCCCCAAGATCTCCCCATCTTCCCATTCACACTTTTCTCTCCCCATCTCCCCTTACCCCCATCCCACCCCACTCCCAAGTTCCCAATTTTTACCTGGAAATCTTGTCCACTTCCAATATCCAGGAGGATAACTATATGTTTTCCTTTGGGTTCACCTTCTTATTTAGCTTCTCCAGGATCATGAATTATAGGCTCAATGTCCTTGATTTACAGCTAGAAACCAATTATGAGTGAGTACATCCCATGTTCATCTTTTTGGGTCTGGGTTACCTCACTCAGGATAGTGTTTTCTATTTCCATCCTTTTGCATGTAAAATTCAAGATGTCATTGTTTTTTACCGCCGAGTAGTACTCTAATATGTATATATTCCACACTTCTTTCATCCATTCTTCCATTGAAGGGCATCTAGGTTGTTTCCAGGTTCTGGCTATTACAAATAATGCTGCTATAAACATAGTTGAACAAATGCTTTTTTAATATGATAGGGCATCTTTGGATATATTCCCAAGAGTGGTATTGCTGGGTCCTGGGGTAGGTTGATCCTGAATTTCCTGAGAAACCACCACACTGCTTTCCAAAGTGGTTGCACAAGTTTGCATTCCCACCAGCAATGGATGAGTGTACCCCTTACTCCACAACCTCTCCAGCAAAGGCTATCATTGGTGTTTTTGATTTTAGCCATTCTGACAGGTGTAAGATGGTATCTCAACATTGTTTTGATTTTCATTTCCCTGATTGCTAAGGAGGTTGAGCATGACCTTAAGTGTCTTTTGGCTATTTGAAGTTTTTCTGTTGAGAATTCTCTGTTCAGTTCAGTGCCCCATTTTTTAAATTGGTTTAATTAGCATTTTAAAGTCCAGTTTCTTGAGTTCTTCATATATTTTGGAGATCAGACTTTTGTCTGTTGCAGGGTTGGTGAAGATCTTTTCCCAGTCAGTAGGCTGCCTTTTTGTCTTAGTGGCAGTGTCCTTTGCTTTTCAGAAGCTTTTCAGCTTCAGGAGGTCCCTTTCATTCAATGTTGCCCTTAATGTCTGTGCTGTTTGGGTTATACGTAGGAAGCAGTCTCCTTTAGATTCTAGATAACTCCACTGAGACAATGGCTGAGCAAATTCATTGGTTGTATTTAACCAAAAATGTAACGACATGTGGGAGGTAAAAGGGAGAGGGATGAGAAAGGGAAGGACATGACATATGAATTCATCAAAGTACATGAGGTACTTCAAAGAGATTGTCCTTATGAAACATAAACTGTTTACAGAGAAAATGCACAAACAGGCTTTGAGGGAGAGCAGAGAGGGTATAGAATACAAATGAGATGAAACTGTAAAGGAAGTTGGGGTCTGGAAGTGAGAAAGTGAGAACGGGAGATACATTAGAAGACAGAAGAAAGGAGTGTAAAAATCCCATAAGGAAATAAGCAGTGTATCTGTGTCATGCCAGGGTGTTTTAACTAAAGAAAGAGTTACTTTCTTTGTGATAAGAAATTTCAGTTTATAAAAGGCATTAAAATAAATTTACTTGTAAGGTTTTAATCGTTAGATTATCGCTTAATTTGTAGACATAGTTTTACAAAATCTCAGGTCTTTTTAGAGGATTTGTTTCCAAACACTGGCTTATACTTTCTGATTGAAAAATTCAGTTTTGTACTCCGGTTTGTTCTATGTCTGGCAGAGTAAGTCTTTCATTCTTTCAACTATCTTTCAGATTTTCAGACCACATAGTATATTTTGTTAAATGCGTCATTTATACAGAGCATTATTGTGAGTCCACCTCTATTTCTTATCAGTCATCATATAAGCTGTCTGAAATTGTCAGCACCCTGAGATGTCATTTATTTTATCTGCGTATTTTTGTTGTGACAAAAACAGAAAGCAAGCACAGAGCCACAAAAGAATCAAATAAAACCAATGATTTTTCAGCAATGCTGGGTTTTCTTTAAATTGTCTTGGACCAAAATTATTTTAGAAAAGAGTCAAGAGTGAAGGAATGAGAGAAAGAAAAATATAATGCAAGAAGCCATTCCCGATGTTCTAATACCTACCAAGTAACAAACTGCATGATTATGGCGATATGTCACAGTTGTTTGGATATACAGAAGTGTTAGTTTTTTCTGTCATTCCTATAATCAAATACCTGACAAGAAACAACTTGTCTACTTCCAGTATCCAGGAGGATAACTATAGTTTTTCTTTGGGTCACCTTCTTATATAGCTTCTCTAGGATTTTTTTTTTTTTAGAATTATAGGCTCGATGTCCTTTATTTACACTGGACTGAGCTCCCAAGGTCCCGATGAGGAGCAAAAGAAGGGAGATCATGAACAAGGAAGTCAGTACTGTGAGGAGTGCGTTTACCATTGAGACGGTGGGACAGATCTAACGGGAGACCACAAGTCCAGGTTGGAATGGGACTGATGGAACAGGGGACCAAACCGGACTCTCTGAATGTGGCTGACGGTGGAGGGAGGACTGAGAAAACCAAGGACAACGGCAATGAACATGAACTCTACAGCATGGACGGGCTCACTGTGAGCCTTGTTCAGTTGGTTTGGTTGCTCACCTCCTGGAGTTAGGGGGAGCTGGGAGGACCTTGGACTTAACATAGTGAAGGGAACCCTGATGGCTCTTGTCTTGGAGAGGGGGTATGGGTGGAAGGGAGGGGAGGGAAGGGGGGAGGGAGGAGGGAAGGAGATGCAAATCTTTAATAAATAAATGAGAAAAAAAAAGAAACAACTTAAAGGGCAAATGATTTTATTTAGTTCATTGTTCAAGGATATATACAATCCATCAAAAGGGGAAGTCTATTGTAGTTAGGTCTCTGTGGAAGGTAGGAGATTTGCTGCGCGGCTCTTTACCACCCGTTGGATGAGAGGAACAAGTGAGCGTAGCGGTGAGGCAGGAGTATAATCTTCAAATACAGGCTCATGTCTCTTGACTGTTCTCTTGACCATATATCCAGAAGGGTTCCATGATGTCCACAACCGCAAGCTGTCTATGGGGCAAATTTTCCATTCATACCATGGTATGGACTAAATTTAAATTAAAAATACAAAAACAACCATAGTATGTATATATGGCTATTTCGTTTCTTACACCATTCACAATGTCTGAAAGAATTACATATTTATGTTACATTATATAATTCATTTAATTTCTTCAATTTTTTGTATTTTTTTTGGGGGGGGGCCCTAAATCTTGAAACATTGCTCCAAGATTCTTTTAAACAAAACTGCAAGTAGTAGATAAGCTATGTTCATGTTGCCATGTTTACTCTAGATGGGAGCCCCAGGTGACAGAGAATCCCCTTCCCTTTTCTAAGTTTTCTTTCTTAGCTTTGAGACAGCATCCCAGTCGTGTGAAGCATTCCTGGCTAGCACACATTATAAGATCTGCAAATGAACTGTGCTCATGCTTTCTGATTTGTAATATTTTTCCTGCCTGATTTCCTGGTTCACATTCCTCCCCTTTGGGTAAAACTACCAAAAGCACTATGTTTTCAAGATTTCTTTCTTCCTTTTTTCTTTCTTGCTTTCTTCCTTCCTTTCTTTCTTTCTGACTTCTTTTTTTTCCTCCCTCCCTTCCTCTTTCTCTCTCTCTCTCTCTCTCTCTCTCTCTCTCTCTCTCTCTCTCTCTCTCTCTCTCTCTCTCTCTCTCTCTCTCTCTCCTCCCTTTCTCCTTCCCTCCCTCCCTCCCTCCCTCCCTTCCTCCTTCCTTCCTTCTTCTCCTTCCTTCCTTCCTTCCTTCCTTCCTTTCTTTGTATTATTTTGTGTAGGACTACTTTGTCTGAATGTTTGTCCATGTTTCATGTATGTCTAGTGCATGTGGATGCCAGAAGAGGTCAGATCCACCCAGTAGTTTTGTGTTCTAGGAGCAGAATCTGCCTCCTCTTTAAGGACAGCAAGTACTCAAGTTCTGAGCTATTCTCTCCAACCCTAAGAATAGACATTCTAAAATAATTATTTCCATTGTTCTGTTACCCACATATGTTGTATCTTCGTCAATATGGTGTAACAGTCCAGTTGTAGTGGTTAACCAGGAGTAGTGTCAATAACCCGTACTATCTGGGGTTCTGTGGGAAATCATTGGCTAACAACTCGAAGATAAATAATCCTAACCCTGGGTTTGTGTTTGGTAGACTGTGATGGCTACTAGAGGAGCTGTTCCTTTGTTACACAGGGTAATTTGGATTAAATTCTCTCTGAGTGTGTGTGTGTGTGTGTGTGTGTGTGCATTGAAGCTTCTACAGTAGTAAATTTCCATATGACATTTTCAAAAGGTCTCTAGTGTTCATTACCACATCCTTTACCCTTTCCTCCCACCCCAACTCACATAACCCTTTTAGTTCCATTACCCGTTCCCCCCCCCCCCCTTTTTTTTTCTTTTTTCTTTTTTGGTTTTTCGATACAGGGTTTCTCTGCAGCTTTTTTAGAGCCTGGCCTGGAATTAGCTCTTGTAGACCAGACTGGCCTCGAACTCACAGAGATCCGCCTGCCTCTGCTTCCTGAGTGCTGGGATTAAAGGCGTGCTCCACCACCGCCCGGCTCCGTTTCCCCCCCTTTTTTTTTAACCATCACATTTTATCTCCTCTCCTCCAAAAGCACTTCCCTTGTGGTCTCTCACAAATTTCCCGACCTCTATGGCTATTCTAAAAGCAACACATATATCTACATATTCAACACAAACATCCACATACAAGAAAAAGCATGTAAAGTTAGTCTTTGGGGGTCTGAATTTCTTCAGTGGAACCTAGAACTAGCAACATGATTGGAGCTAAGAGCCTGTGACTATATGCCACATACTTGAAGGACGGGCCTACTACTGTTATTCAAATCAATTACCATTGTATTAAAATGAGCTTAGTAACTTATCATTTTCCACATAAAGTAGTGCATCTCTCAACCCTCATCAAAGCAGCTTCTTGTTGTAGTGATGGTGATCAGCAGAAACCCACACACAACGCATCAAAATACAGAGAATAAAAGACTGTGAGTGTTTAACACTAATTGGGACCCTGTAGCATATGCTATTACCCCAAGGCATAGGGATGATGGAGAAAGAGGCAGCATAAAGACTGTAGGAGCCATAGGCTGTATATGACTGCAATAAAGCAGTGTCTGGACAGAAGACAGTTGTGTTTATGAACTCACAGCAGTTGGGACACCATGCAGAATACTTATACAAGTTCAAGGCAGGCACAATCTCAGTGTGGAGTCTTAGAAGGTGGGAGTCCCTTTCTGAGGACCTATTTGCAGTTGAAACTGCTTGGAAAGAGTAACAGTTTTCTTTAAGGTTCTATGATCCTGCACTTGGTATGACCATGCTCCAGGGTTGACTCTTCACCCAAGCGTAATTGCACTCACTGCATTTAAATAACCAAATGAAGGGCATGAACTTGGATGAATAGAGAAATAGGGGTGAATTTAGAAGGATTGGGGTAGGCAGGTAAATATGATCAAAATATATTATATGAAATTCTCGAGGAATTAAGAAATGGTATTAAAAATAATAAGAAAGCTTAAATTCATTCTTTCCATAGATTCTATTAGAACAGCTCTGTAGATTTTGTCTGTTCTTTTGTGTTTTGTTTGTATTTGTCTCTTAAGATTGATTGCCTTGTTTCCCTTGTAGGTAGAAGGACCCATCCATCTTTACCTTTGTTGCTTCTCCTACTGACTGATATAAATGACATACTCTGGGCTTAATTCTGGATAAGAATGAATCCTAGTTGACAGAGTAGTATATGGGAATTTTAGAATTATATTTTTGTTGTGCATGATTGAATATTAAGTTATGTGTAATATTCCTCAAAATTGAGAGATTTTCTGTTATTTGGGTCTCTGTTAGCTAACCTGTGAGATGTCAGAATTCAGTGGCTGATGCTACCTTCTCTCATGAGGTCCTGGTTTTTAATCTTCTTTGTTAATGTTGATTTGTCAATGACTATCATTAAGAATTAACTTACCAAATATCACTTGAGCTTTGTGCTTTGCTGTTTCTACTGGGAGATACAGAAATATCACAAAGCATGACGAAGGAATCAGCATCCAGCTAAGATGACAAATCCAGTACAGATAAAATTTAAGTGGAAACACTGTAGACAATGCCATCTGCAGTGATAATGTTCCAGTGGCTTTCAGAACTGCGACTTCCTACAGTTAATTAGCTGACTTTCCTAAAGCCACTCTGCAGGACACAACGGACAGTCACCCAAAACTGTAGGAGAGAACAACTTCCATGGGCCACTTGCAAGGTTCTGAAGCTAAGACCTCCCACGCTGGCAAAGGGTTTGGTCTTTGGACCTATGCCATGCTGTACTTCTATTAAACTTCACTGATCTAGGCTAGTTCACGTCATAGTTCCTGGGAGTACTTTACTCCTCTTTGACAGCTTAAAAATTTCCAGCCCCTTTCTGCAGCCATGGAAGTATTAATGTGCCATGTTTTCCTTCACGCAGTTCTACAGAACTGCCCCTTGTCGATCACATTACCGCTTCCAACCTTAGTTTGCAGAAACAACTCTAGTACACGTAATCATCCTAAAGAATTTTTATCCTTTTTTCCTTGTAAGAGGTCAAATCATTACTTCATTGCATTTGTCCTTATGTCATTTAATGTTGCTTCTAAAGTGGTTAACATTGACTTCATGTTATATATTTTGGATATTTGTGTGCTCCTGTCACTCTCTACAGCTACAGAGATTGGTTGTGTACATGTAGATTTTAATGCTTTTTAAATAGGATTTCTGCCAAATACTTTCAACGTTTATTGCGTAGATCTTATCTATTGTATTTAGGAGAGAAATAGAATTAAATTGCTGATCACTAAAGGTTGCTTTCTATGGGGAAATGATTACACTTACTAAATGTAGGGGGCATGTGTGCACACGTGTGCACATGGTTTGAAGGCAGAAGTCAAGGGCAGATGTTCTCCATTTTCTTATAGAGATGGGTCTTGAACATGCACATGTATCTAAGATACCTGTCCAGCAAGTCCCAGGGATTCCATGTTTCTGTCTCCCAGGTGCTAGGATTGTAGGAGTTTGTACTATCACAGTCAGCTCTCTTGCCTGAGTATTGGAGTATGACCATAAACCCTCATGTTTGAGCTACACATGCCTAAGCCATCTGTCCAGACATGAATCACTGAAGTTTATGTCTATGTCCCACATAAACATACTTGTTAAATATTTTGTTTTTACTTTTAATTTTAAAAATAAAAAGCTTATTTTAATTGAGCATAATTTTCATTTTCTCTTATTTCCATAGGTAAAAAGATGGCTTATCAGAAGGTCAATGCAGATTTAAGAACCTCAGGAAACTCACCTTACTTAGACAATGACGACATCCATGCCACTGCCCTTGACTTAGAGTGGGATATGGAGAAAGAACTGGAAGAGCCTGGCTTTGACCAGTTCCAGCAAGATAATGCTGAGACTCAGACCTTGGGGCACTCAGAAACTTTAGACCTCCATCTTGATTCCATCCAACCAGCCTCTTCACCCAAAGGAAGGTTCCAGAGACTTGAAGAAGAGCCTGACTATGTTACCCACTACCCAAGATCGGCACCAAAGAGCAAACACTGCAACTTTTGCTACCTTTTAAAAATAGTTTGCACAGCCACCATTTTATTTATTTTTGGAATTCTAATAGGTTATTATGCACATATGAATTGCCCTTCTGATGCCACACCATCAGGAACAAAGGACATTCACTTATACCAGGATATTCTCAAGACAATCAAAGCAGAAGATATTAAGAAATCTTTCAGGTAGGTGCAGAGGAATGGATGTTGGGATGTATTGCCTGGGAAGTAAATCTCTGAAGAGAGATTGCAATGGAGGTACAAGCAAGGTTGTCAAGTGGGTGGATACAACTTATGCCAAGAATAGAAACTTATGGAAGGACATGCATTTTCAGGTTTATGGCTCTGCAATATAAATTTATGATGTAGTTCTATGAATTAATATTAGTAACCATAACTACAATGACAACTAACTCTAGCCTATACATTTTCTCCCTTTGAGAAAGCCTGGTAGGCCATGTTGAGATGAAAAGATGGTTTGATACAAAGGTAATAAAAACTAGGATGTTTGTCCTATTGTTACAAACTTGATTAGCACTATAATGTGCTTTATAGGATGAGATAACTGCCATTAATTACTCAAGGGGGATTGGGGCTGTTGACACCCCGCGTTCTTCCCCTTTCAAGTAGGCACTCTTTGTTTAAATGTGCTGGATTCCAACCATCAGACAGTCCAAAATGCTACATTCTCGACTGCGCCTGACTTAGTGAATAGCTATGGGACCAGAATGCATTGATTACTCAATCAAATTATAATAAACAAGTCTTATTGGGAACTTCATCTGAGTTGTTAGGAAGAGCACCAATGTCACACATGTGACAATTTTACAATTGTGTTTGTTATTGGCTGTCAGTTTACATGCATAATAAAATGGATAGAGAAGAAAAACTGGAAAATGTCTTCTCAGAACTTAGGAGAAACAAGTATCCCTTTAATCATTTATATGTAGCTGGATTCCAGCATTGCTGCCTTCCCAGGATGTTTGTTGTGGGTGACAATGATTTACAGTTGCAGAGCTGCTGGCAAGTGAGCATGTCTAGTGATCTTCCTGGGAAAACTTACACGGAAGATGTACGATGTGTAGTAATGCTGATGAATTCTGATTCTCTCCCTGAACACATGTCTCAGTGACAGATGGGAATACTGTTCTTTGGCACAGCTTGTCTGCTGCTTAAGCATCTATGGAAGTGTATTGGCAGGTGATAATGCTTTCTATGATATGTCCCAATGTAAACCTTCTGTATTGAATTGAGTTAAAAGTTGTGTTTTATAAAGATCTACTGTGTCAGTTATGGGTTGACCTATACATCAGGAAATTCCTTAAATATTTCAAGCAATGAGTATTCAATTATTTTACTTTATTTCATGTGTTGTGAAAGGTTTATGTACACATGTATCTGAAGGCCAGAGATCAGTATCAGGGGTTTTCCTTGTTTGTTCTCCATCTTCTTTTTGAGACAGTTTCTGTCTCTCCTTGAAGCTGCCATTATATATTCACCCAGTTGACAAGATGGTGTCTTTGTGCTTTCTTCTTCCCAATACTGAGACTTCAGCTGTTACTCATAGCCATGCCTGGTTATTACATGGGCGATATGGAAAGAAATCACATCTTTATGCTTGCAAGGCATTTACTTTATTAACCAAGCTACCTCTCTAGCCAGCCCCTGAACAATAGATATTCAATATCGGTCTGTTATTTCATCAGTGGTGAAGAATGTGAAACTTTTCAGAAAACAGGGAGGCAGCCCAGAATGAAGACACCATTAAACCTAGAAAAATAAACTGGTGGAAACTGGACTTTCCTGCTTACACAAGTGCAGGCAGGATGCAGCCTCAACTGGGGACAATAGCAGGTCTGTAGAGGGTGAGAAGCATTGAGAAGCACAACATCCCAGTTTGCTCCTGCCCCTCAGGGTCCTAGATGATCCTCCAATGACTGAATCCAGAAGGATGTTGACTGGGAATCTTTTCTAAACGTGTCAGGGGCTGAAGCAGAGAAGGCGAGAAGGTCTTCATAAGTGATGCCTCTGGCAGAGCGGTGCAGTCTCTCAAATGGAACCAGCAAAGTAGAACCATATAAAGCTGGGTTTACTTCACCAAGGCAACCAGGCTTCTGCAAGGGACCTGTAAATTAATTTCCTTTTTAACATTAAGGAAATTGATTTCTCCCCAAGCTACATGTCAGTTTTCAGTTTATCAGCAAAGTGTAGTTCATAGACTCAAACCTAATTTTTTTATTTACTTTGACTTAGTCAAGAGTTAAGTCTGTATGAGTTCATGGGGGATTTCCTGTTTGATTTTATTTATTAACTAGGCTACATAAATATTTTCCTTCTTTGCACCTTATTAATTTTGTTTATTTTTCAGCATGTTGAAAAGCTTGCTAATATCCTTATTTCAAATAAACAACAAATGATAAAAATTTAAATATATAATTAAGTAAAAGTGCTATTTTCCCCACAATGGAATTTGAAGGGGTGTGGATTTTATTTTCTAATTAAAGGAAATAAAATCAACTAAATGTGATATATTTAAAGTTAGCCCCAAAATACACTTTACAAGAGATTAGTCAATAAGAATATCCCATGGAAAGACACATATTCAATTGTGCTCTATAAAATAACCATGAATTTTCTTATTCATATGTTTTTTTAGATAATAGTGATTTTGCCCAAATATGTTTATACTAGCTATCTGAATAGTATCCTCTCAGTCAATGTTAGCTTTTGCTCAAAAATATTGTTATTCCATTGATCAACAAGTCTGGTCTTCTGCCAGAACCATACTGTTGTAATTACTATAACTCCATAGTACAATTTAGGATCAGGGGTGTTGATACACACTAGTTATTTGATTATTTAGGATCTTGCTTGCTATGCTGGGTTTTTGTGTTAACATAAGAAGCTGAAAATTATATTTTCTATCTCTGTGAATAATTGTCTTGTAATGTTAATTAAGATTGCATAGAACCTACAGATTGCTTTTGGTAGGATGGTCATTTTACTATATTAATCCTGAATGTATATCTTAATTCAATAATTTTCTTGGGTTTTGACAATACAGATACCATAAAACATAGGTTGGAAGAGAAGTATGTACTCTACCTATGTCTCCTACTATTTCACTTTGCATGAATATTAGGACAACATATACAAATGTTATACATTATCAACCAAAAATCACCCATTAGTACCTCTTTAAAAAATGCCTCTTACCTTCATCAATCAATCAAAAAATTGCATTGTGCCCACAAATATTTTCTTGATAACTATTTTAGCTGTATCTTCAATTAAATATACTTAGAACAATGTTTGAGGTTAATGAATGTAAGTATATATAACCACACTAACATATTGCTTGGTGGTAAGTGCTATAGGTATAAGGAACTTTCTTAGGCCATTCCTCATAAAAGAACATTTAAGTTTTTCCAAACATTCTTAGAGATAAATGTTTGTATTTTTATTTAATTATTCTTTTCTTCATAAATGCCTGGAAGCAAATAACCACTTCAGAGAGTTTAATTTAGTTGTTTACTTTGTGATATAAAATTGCCTTGCAAAACCACCAGCCTTCTAGGTCCTCATTACTGTTTGTTTTTGATAGACCAAAAATAAAGTTATATCATTTTTCATTTTTTAATTGACTTCATTTGTATTTCTTTTTCCTCATATGAACAACTTTTTAAAGAATCCACCTCACCTAGATTTTACTGGTTCAAAAACAAAATATTATAATAGAAAAATAGAATGCAATATATATAGCAATTGTCTAGAGTTTATTTTGTAGTTACATTTTTAAACTTTGGTTTTTGTTTTTAATTTCGTGCACAGATATTGTATTTAAATAATTTCCATCATTTTCTAGCTCTCCTCCACATCCCCCTATCAAAGTCATGACCACTTTAATTATTATCCTTTTATACATGCACACGCACACACACACACACACACACACACACACACACACACACTACCTATTAATTCCATTTCATGTAGATCACATGTTCATGTGTTTTGAGTAGACAACTTGCGACTGGATAACTTAGTAGTTGCTCATGCTCATTTGGAGTGGAATTCTCCCTCTTTTAGCAACTATTAATTGCATATAGATTTTTTTTTCATCTGGGGGTAGGGTCTTGTGAAATCTCCCCCATTGTCAGTAACATGTTATGGGTAGTGTCATTGTGCTTGCCTTGTTTAGTCAACCATATCCTTGAGTTTCTGTGCATGCAGTTTGCCTGTCACATGTAATACTATCTCACAGCGGAGGCGCTGGGCCTCTGGCTCTTACAATCTTTCTCCTTCCTCTTCCCCAATGTTCCCTGAATCCTAGGTGAAGTAGGGGTAGTGCTCTCAATGTATCAGTTTGGATTGGATACAACACAGTAAATTGTTCTCTACATTTTGACCTGCTGTAGATTTCTGTAATCTGTCTGCTTTAAAAAGAAAATAATTTTATGAAAGGTGAAAGCTACACATATCTGTGAGTATAGGAGAAGTATCTAGAAGGCAGGTAGAATGCAGTTAGAAACTACTAAAGCAATTTGGGAACAGGACAATAGTAAGTTCTCAAAGGCTGTTGACTTTATCAGCCATAGAAAATAGTTAGGTTTATAATAATAAACCCGTTTCTTATTGAGTGGGCCTATGTACTATTAGCCATCAGTTGATTTCTCCTGGATCTATGTGCCACTATCATACATTGGGATATCTTCCATGCTGATCATTGTTGTAGTTTGTTAGCTTTGACGCAGGGTGGGGTATTGATATATTTTTCTCCATTGACAGATTACATAACCACTCTTGATACTATGAGAGCTAGTCCTCAGGGAGGAGGCTTCCAGACAAGCCCCACTCAATTCTTCCATGTCTTATTTCACAAGTGTGCGGTGTCTTCAGTAAGCAGTTCCACCCTTCTCAGAAGTGACTGAGGGCAGAAAATAACCTACAATGTTTGGAGTCTTTCATGCTCCCCTGATCAATAACTTGAAGAGAGGCTTTCCATGCCTTGCACTGTTCTGTTGTTGTTGCTGATGTTTGTTTTATTTTGTTTTAGATAGCCGATGTGTCATGAAGGAAGCATTACCAACTCAAGTTGGTTATAGCTTCTTTGAAATATATATATATATATATATATATATATATATATATATATATATATTATATATATATGTGTGTGTGTGTGTGTGTCTGTGTGTGTCTGTGTGTTTACACATGCTTACATATATATGCATTTTAGGCAACTATGTTTTCCTTTGACTTTACAAACATTCTCGATGTTATTTTCCTTCTTCCCTTCCTTTGCCTCTGCATTGCCTCCCTCCTAAATCCCCACTCTTCCCAGGTTTCATCTATTTTGCTTTCCATAGACCCTTGTCCTGCTCTCATTCCTGTAGATGTATTTTGTTATCAAATGCACTGTAAGTTTATCAAATGCAACAAGATAAAGCTCTCTAGCAATTTGTCTCATTTAAATATCTACACTTCTTGAAGTGTTTTAATTTATTATCTGCCTTGATACAGTGAGTTAAACATGTGTGAAGTTAAAGTATGAAGTCATCCTTATGTATGTAAAACATTTTCAACCTTAGATGGGGATTAACTGTTCAAAAACCTTTAAAAATATTTTAAGTACTTTCAGCATTTTGGTGATGATTGAGAGCCTGCTCAGAAACATAACCAATTGTGGCATTTCAGAAATAGTAATATTCTAATAATTATTTTATTTAATAAGAAAAATGGAAGTTGGTTCTCAAATCCCATTTATATTTGATATTTTGAAATGTATTTTCAAAGATCATCTTCTTCCCTCTCACTTACTCTTCCTTCTTTCTTAAAAGAAGTATTTTGTGTATATTCCTATAGGGTTATTCCTGGGAGCTCAGTGTTCAGAGGCCACAAGATGACATCAGATCCCCCAGAACAGAAGTTCAGTGGCTAGAGAACCACCGGGCAGGAACTGGGATTAGAGCTTGGATTGTTTGAAATACTGCATGGTCTTTCTTTTATCTTTCTTCTTTGTTCAACTCTTTCCATTCTCCTTCACTTTACTTTAGCAACTAATTTATTTTAATATTATGTGTATGAGATAATACTCTGTACCAGGTAAACCCTACTTAGAACATTTTAGTTAGGTGTCTGTGATTTAAGGACATTACCCGAGGCATGACAAATGGGCACGATATTTAAATTCCTTTGCTTTTCTCTTTTTCCTGCACCCATCAATCACAGGTGCACTTGGCACCACTGTTTCTAACTCCTTAGAGGCCTTTTAGTTCCACACATTAACAGATCTTACTTCATAGTCAGAAGAACAGAAAGAAAGTTCTTCCAGTCATATTCTAATGGGATAGCTATGCTAGATCATGTGATAAGAATTAGCTTAATCGAAATTATCTTTGCCAGAGTATCCATTGCAACACTGACAGGTGACCATTCTCTACGAAGCCTGGGTTTTGGTTTGAATTGCCATTTTGTGATCTTTCAAATTTGATCACCTTAAAGGAGGCTGTGTAGGTTCAAGATATCTAGGTCAGAATATGGATTTGTTTTACTCCTCTTCTAATTTCTTCTTTCTCTGTCCACAAGTTACAAGAATGTAAAGAGCTCTGCTGCTTGTGGTCCCTTTATTCAGCTCACCTTCTAGCTTCCTTGTTATATAATGTCACTGTTTTTCCTGTGCTCAGTTCCCACACCTGCCATTCATCATTCCCACCTCTTTCTATTCTAAATCTATTCTTTTTTTTTTAAAAGAAATGGATCATTGATATTGCTCCAGAATATTCAAAACTATAAATCTTCACCTAAAAATGAAAGCAGAAAAGTCCTTCATGAGCACCCGTGGGTTAATGTCTGCATTATCAAAGAGCTAGGTAGAGTTTGGTGTTAGTGGGATTTTTGTCCTCTGACCAACAGAATCTGTCATATTTGTTGCCTCTGCTCTCCTGGTTTTTTTTTTTATACCAAGACCCATTTCTGCTGTTCTTTGCTACTGCCATTCTCAACTCAGAACTGTCTCTCTACTTCCTGGTTTTAGTCATTGCATAATTGTTCTGGCTGATTCTTCTTCACCCTTCTCATTCTGTTCCTTTTCTTTTTTTTTTTTTCATTTTACATCTTGCATTAGAGAAGATGATAGCAGGAACATTGGGACAAATGAAGAAAGCATAAAGGCACTGCTATTTTAATTAAAGAAAAATGTGTAAACGTATAACCAGTGTCATAAGTCAAACTATGCAAATGATGACTGAATTTACCAGAAAAAGAAATGATGGTTTCTTAAGGAAGTAATTAGATATTCTACCATTGAGCTACCACATTACAATTATACATTGTCTTAAATTTAATCATAAAAGGAATACATAGGATATGCTAATTTAATTATGCAGAGAACCTCATTACTCTGAACTTTAGATAAAGCATTGCTTAACTTAGAATTGCTTAAAGTCATGAAGATAGACATTACTATTTTTTATTGATTGAATAAGACTCACAGCTATATGAGAGTTAAAGTCCTACCTCATCTTCAGGTAAATGAGGATTGTTGAAAACAGAGGTTTTGCATGTAATGCTCTCCACTTGCTCAAATACTAGCTGCCCAGAATGCATGGTCCAGATACCAGCTCTATCATAGCTCTTTGATGTCACATAAATTGTGTATTTTTTTTCCTCTCTCTATCCCTGCAACTCTCTGCACTTCAACTACTTAGGAATGTACCACTTTCCACAGTGGAGGGAAAAAAATTAACAAATTGAGTAGTACTAGACAGGAATTCAATAAAACTAGCATTGAAGAGCATAGAGCCAGCACGTGGTTGCCCTTGATAAGCCCTCCTTTCCTATGCATTATCATTTCAGTTTCTGGAAAATAAAATGACATTCTGATTACTCATGGTTCCTTGGTTATTTTTTCATATATTTAATGCACATTTTAACAGCTTGTACCCAATATTAATTTTTAAGTTGGAAGGTTTTGTTTTTATTACTTCAACATAAACATGGATATGAAGTTCTACTACAGTACAGCTGAGATTGGGGGGTGCCAGTTTTACTGGCTTTCTGTTTTATCTTAAAGTTTTATTTTTCTTCTCTTCTCCTTCTCCTCTCTCCTCTTAAGCTCCTATCCTTCTTCTCCTCCTTCTCCTTCTCCTTCCCCTATCCTTCCTCTCCTTTCATTCTCCTCCTTCTTCCTCTTCTACATCTTTTCCTGTATCTCTTTACTTCACTCTACTGAATTCCTCAAGTCTTACTATACAACACAAAAGAACCTGGAACTTGCTGTGTCTCACAGGCTGGCCTCAAACTCATGATCTTCCTGTCCTTGCAACCTGAAGGTTGGTAATCTATATGTATACCATATTGGTCCTTTACTGACCGTGAGATATTTCTATCTCATTTATCAAGATCTCTAGACTGACTCAGAAGTTTGTCCTGGAATTTGTTTAACTTTAATATAGTCACACTCTTTTGTTCTTTTTCTTATGAATTGATTATAATATGCTCTTATTTCCATTCACCATTTTATCTTATTCATTTCAAACAGAAGCAAACTGAGTCAGGTGTAATAAAAAGAGATAAAAGAATCATTTCCTCGATGAACATGCATATCGGCTTCTTGCTGGCTTGCCCAACTTTCTAGCACCCCCACTGTAAAAGTGTTGGCAATGACAACAGTAAATGGAGTAATGCAGGGGTTCAGCAAGTAGAGGTTGACAATGGCGCATGATTTTTCTCTTTATCAGTTAAGGAAATCAAGATTCAAATGTCAGGCACAGCCGTGTGAAAGTTAAAATTTGAAAGTCCAAAGCTGCAGAAACCAAGGAAGATATTTGAAATTTTCTGCCAAAAACACTAATTCAATTGTCTCATAAAGATGCTTTACAGGTAACAGAGTAATGCATATTTAAAACAGATTATATGACATTTATCAAAGCAAACTAAATATTTTATCGTATTCACTGAAAATATCGTATTCACTGAAAGGTCTTTCTAGATGGGACATAAAGTAAATATGGCTGGTAGTTTAAGTCCACAAAGTAAATGAGGGAAACATCACACACACACACACACACACACACACACATATTAACACACAAATGCACATACTCACACACAATCATGCACACACCTACTCACACACACATGCACACACACAAATACACACACATGCACACACATGCACACACACACACACAGACACACCATATACACACTTACAACTCTTGTTGACTTTGTTTCTCTGTAGAACACAGGATAAATTATACTGATTTATGGAACCTATATAAAATGGTATAATTTAACTGGATTAAAAAATCCTGTATAATTTTATAATAATTTAAGCTATCTCCCCTTAGGAATAAACTGAATAATGATGCTGAATATGTTATGCTCAATGAAGAGTAATTCTTCACAAATGTAGTCTAGCTTTTGAGAAAGTGATGAAGAGAAAAAATGAATTTAAGGCCAGTCTACCAGAATTGGAAGTTCCTATCAAAACTGAAATTTTTAAAAATTAACAAGCTCATGGCTAACATCATAAAGCCTTATGTTGAATTCTTAGTACTAAAATAAATGTTGGTAATTACCTTTATGTCACTAATTAATGTATTTGTTGAACTTATTTTAATGTAGGCCTACTCAAAATGTACAAAGATACAATTTTAAATTACATTATACTGCATCTAGCAAAGTTTCAATATTTTACGTAAGGCAGTCATTTTCTCCAGCATATTCAGTTCATGGCATCAACATGAAGTCAATTGCCCAAGCAAAATTACACTTCCTAAATTTACAAAGTGATATTCTTATCTAAAAAGAAGATTGAAGTTTTCTTCCTTTTCATTGTAACTGGACAAATATATTAAATTTTCTATGTCTGATTTGGGAAATCAGTTTCTGCCTTCACTAGCTGATTGTGTGCTGTGTCTGGGTCCTTTACAAATGAACTGCAATTCTATTGCTTAAAAACTGCCTTCTTGTGCAACATGCTGCAGTAATGAATTAAATCTAAATGAGCCTCATATTCACAGTGCCGTTAGACAGAACTCATCCCTTGCGGAACTTTTTATTATCTAATACAAGGCAAGCTAATGTCTTCCCCTCATGGCTCACTTCTCAGAAGGGTGTGCAGCTCAGCACAAGAAATAAAGAAAACTATGATTTGGGATCAAATTGTCTTTTTATAAACTCTCAAAACCACTGAGAGCACTTTAACATGTCCCCAAATATGCAAGTCAAATTTTGCTAGAACAAAAAATAAAGCGAGCTCTTTCATTCTTTGAGTGTATTTTTGTCTGTGATAGAAAGAAACTGAAGTGAGCCATTTTCTTTTAACAGAAATGTGTGCAGGTGGTTTTTACTCTCAATAAAAATAAAATAAGTGTGGGCGTTTTCTCGCTTTTTCTTCTCTGGGTTCATCATATTAACTCTATTCTGTGGGGAAGAACTTGTTAGATCAGCTTGTACCAATATTGTAGTTCAAGCTGCTGCATACATCTAAAGCTCTAATTTATTAACTTGATAAGTTTGCTAATTCAATAAAACACCAGCTATTCCCTTATAACTACCTAAGGCATATCTAGATTGCATATTTTAATTTAACTTTATATTTCAGAATGTATCTTGCCACTGCATATGGGCACATGGTAACAGTGAACAAACATTTCCTGTATTTCACTAGGACAGTCCATATACAGCCTATTGAGTTTTCTGTCATAGGTTATTAATTCTGGCTCCTGGGCTCTTTGTCCCACGCTCATTGAGAAAAGCCCTTTCCAGATTTCTCTGTGCTTTCTCTTGCTCAATGTCATCTTTGTTTTTTGGAATAATACATTGTCCAGATCTAACCCCCCCTCTTGTTTTGAACATAGCACCTAAATTCCTATATAATGTTCAATTTACATAACGTATGAATATAAAATACCATGAATTAAGAAAAGTCAATATGCTTCTCAGTATAGCAAACTAGGGCAGAGGTAAAAGCAGTTCAAAACAACACCCTTCTGTGAGGAATATCTCTTCCTAATTTAAACATTTGCATTGTTCTTCTTTAAATTGCTTTGCTTTTATTTTTGTGTAGGGGTGTTCACCTGCAGGTATGACTGTGTACTGCTGTGGACAGTGCCCACAGGACCAGAGGACAGCATCTTAGAGCTAAAGTTTCAGTTGCCTGTAGCTAAAATGCTAGGAACCAAACCTGGGTTCTCTGCAAAAGCAGCAAGCCTCTAAGCCATTTTACCTCTAACTCTCTAAGCCTTGTATTCTACCCACTAAGTTATTTCTTCAGACCTAATTGTTTTTCATAGTATTCCTGTTAAAAATAACACCTGGTAGGATACCGACATACATCTTATATGGGTGTCTCTTAGCACTGTTTCACTTATTCCCCTAGAGTTGAGTCTCAGGGCCTAAGTAGTGAGTATAAGGAAGATTATTAGTTATTGTTATCATTGTGTATTTACTTTTTTTTGGTAAGAAGTCATCAGCCATTCACCATTGAAGGACTCTCCCTGACTGTCATCCTCGTAAAACGTGTCTTGATCTATCTCCCAGTCCAGGGTTCTTTGAAATGTCTCCCTTTTTCTGTTATTCTCTTTTCTGAAATAATATCCTGATATGTGTAAAATATAGAACACAAAAAGAATACATCCCATGACATCTTAGATCTTACAAGAATTATTTTTACTTATAAATAATTGCAGTATGAAGAACTGAAAATGAATACTGTAGAGGAGAAGGGTTGCAAAAGGTGGGGCTTTTCAGGAGTGTGCCCTGGATGGCCAAAAATGATAGATAAATGAATACATGGCTGAGTGCTTTGACTTTCAGAAATGATACACACGAGTGTGGAGGGAAGAAGTAGCAAAGAGAAATCAATGTGGCTGGTAAGAACGTATTCTTCAGAAACAATACATTTGTAAGAAGATTGAGTCTTTGGAGTAAATTGAAATAATTTCAAGTATGATCTTGACATGAGGTTGTTAAGTTAGGTAAAAGCTCATAAAGTGCTGCAAGAAGGAATCCTGAATTCTAGACCTGCGTTTTCCAAAGATAACTCAATCTTAAACAGTCTGGGAAAAGGGTCAGATGTCCCCTACACAATAGACAAATAGGAAGTATCTGTCAAATATGCAGTCGGCCCATAAAGTAGTGGAGTATCTTTGAATAAGTGAACACCTAGCTATTAACCTAAGGACCATGATTCCTATAAATGGCATTCATATCTCATCAAAACTTCCCACCCAACCTGAAATAACACATGTTTCCATGCTTTGAGATCCGGTGTCCCTACTAGTCTTTTGTACAATGATTTGTAAAGATCTGTGAAATGCCTTAGGTTTTATAACACTTTTAACATAGTTAGCTTGCTTTGGTTGCATGAATATCAATGGAGGACCTGAAACTTGGGGGCGAGACCAACATGGTGGATTCCTGTTTAATAAACTTGGCAGCATTTATGCATGAGTAATTTGATCCCCATTTCATGCAAGGTTATTAAACATTGCTTGGTGACACCCAAAGGCATTTGGAATTGGGTTTTGAAACCAGAAATACCTCTCCCACCCATACCCACATACCTTTTTTTTTCTTTCTTTCTTCTTTCTTTCTTTCTTTCTTTCTTTCTTTCTTTCTTTCTTTCTTTCTTTTCTGGATTGAAAGTATGACTTTCTGTTCATTTCAAGGCAACTGATGAATTCATCTGTTCAAGGGTGTAAACAGGCCTGTTCACTTTTCCTGGAGGAAATGCTGTTATTATCTTCCAAGTCTGTCTTCTGCTTGGACATTTTTGAGCGTCCTGATCAAGGGCTCTCTGGGTCTCTGTGGTTTTCAGAAAAGGGTGGCAGCATCTCAGTAAGTCATTTCTCATCTGCACACACTAAGTGATGCTTCACATACATAAGCCTTGTTGAGCTAAGAGAGTGTAGCTTTCAGAGGACCACGGTCTGAACTCTGGTTTCAAGAAACCTAATGAGAGACAGAGAAAACCACAGCCAGAGGTGGCAGCTCAATATTCAAACTTGAGTAATACACAAAGAGCCCTCATGGGGAAGTCCCGAATCTCAGAGTGGGGCAGTGTAATTTCTCCCTTTGGCTGAAGCATCACAGCAAACATAACTGATAAATCAAAGCTAGTATATGGAGGGAAAAAAGAATTCAAGGGAGTTTCGGGGTCAGGGTCTGGGATAAGAGGTGGATATGTGTTTTTTACTTAAATTGATGATTTATTCCAACATGATATTTTAGGCTTATATGAATTGAATGAATTTATCATATAACGTGTGCACTGTTTTTAAACACAGTATATATGTTTCTCTCTGTGAGTTATATGCTTACTTTTGTTATGTTCTTTTTTACACTGAAAATCAAATAGCTAATTGTGGCATAAGATATTCCAATGAGGATGAAAAGGTTTAGGACAGATAGAAGTTCAAGGAAAAGTTCTAAATCCTAAACCATAGTCATGATGGTCCATCAATACATTGATATTCCGCACTGCCCAGATCAAAACCTGATGCCTAAAGTTCAAATGGTGTGAGTCTTATTTGTTATTTTAGTAACTTTTTTCATCTATTTTACATACCAACCAGTTTCTCCTCTCCTCACTTTCGGAACCCTCTTCTTTCCCATCTGCCCTCCTCCCATCCACTCTTCCTCCATCTCCCAGGGCTGGGGTTGGGGATACAGAGGGATGGAAGCTAGAGAATGAGGACTGGGTGTGGGGGTGGGGGTTGGCAGCAACATGCAGGAAGGAGTAACAAAAGTGACGTTTTGATGTAGGGGCATTTTAGAGTTAGGGAGAAACCTACTGCCAGAGAAACCCCCAGTATTCCACCAGGATGACCCCCAACCAAGGCTACTAGCAATGATAAAGAGGGTTTCTGAGCTGGCCATCTACTGTAAGCAGATTGGTGACTTCCCTAATTGCCATCAGGAATTCTCTATGCAGCAACTGATGGAAGCAGAAGCAGAGATCCACAGACAAGCATTGCTCTGAACTCAGAGAGACTTGCGGAAGAAAGGGAGGAGGGATTGTACCAGCGCACGGGGATCGGATGTGTGTTTGTGGTGGGGGCGTTCAGGTAATGATGGGAGAACCCACGCAGACAGTTGACCTGAGATCACAGGAACTCACGGACCTGTAACCAACAGTCAGGGAGCTTGAATGGGACCCATTTAAGCCCTCTGCATGTGTGTTACAATCTTGTAGCCTGGTCTTCCAGTAAGGCTTCTAACAGGAAGATCAGGATCTCTCCCTGACTTTTAACTGGCTTTGGTAACCTGTTTCCCATGCTGGATTACCTGGCACCACCAGGTAGCTCGGTCCTGCCTCAACTTGATGTGCCATGCTTTGCTCAAGCCCATTGGAGGCCTGCCCCTTTGTGAAGGGTATGAGTATTAAAAAGTGTATATCTTTATTTCTCATGGAAGATTTAGATCATAGATGGAGGATAGATGGAGGAGGAGTATAGGAAGGGGAAAAATAATCAGGATATATTGTATGATAAAACATTATTTTCAATAAAAAGAAATTTCATAAATAGAAGCAATGAAAAACTGACTAAGTCAGCTTACATGTTGGTGATACAATTCACTTTATTTGTTGGAGATACAATTCAACTTGCATGTTGGTGATACAATTCATCTTGGCCAATTCAATACCAAAGAGCAGGAGTTTTCTTTTTTTTTTTCTTGTTTCTTTGTTGTTGGTGGTGGTGGTTTGTTTGTTTGTTTGGAGCAGTAACATTGATTAGCTAATCTGAATCCAGTCTTTCATCATAAACTAAAATGGATTTTTAAATCATTAGATATAGAAACGAAGAGTATATAGGACTCATGTATGTTGGCAGGATTCCTACCAGTGTGTCACAGCCTCTCACTCCAATTAAATGCATTTAAACACATTCATACTTGATTTTAAGCGAAATCAAGACACTATGTTTAATGTTGTTCTAGTGGTTGACAATACAGTAGCAGTCCTCTGAATCCATTTGGATTAGCTGGGATAAAACCCATCAGTACCTGAATTATGTTTTAGTTTGGTATTGTACTGTACCTTCAGGTAAGAAGGGAAGTTAAGGTTTGAGGGCTGTATGTGCCCGATTTTACATGACGAGCACACTGAATCTTGGGTTTTACTTCTTTGTTACTTACTATCCATCTTAAGGAGTTTATACTTGCTTTGTATCATAGACACTAAGAGATTAACTAGTTCTTTAACTGATTAGTGCCATGATTTTGTGGAGAACATAGTAATATAAACATAGGTTTATTTACAGTCATTCAAATGAAAAAAATTACATGTCATAAATAAAACTCTAAATATTTGTCAGTGACAGACAGATAGTATGCTTATTTCGATGGTATTTGGAGGCCAAGTCTGTAAGTATAATGTTGGGTGAAAAGTGGACCCTTTTACGCAGCAAGTCTAAAACCCTTCTGTATTTTGTTGGGCTAAAATGACCCATTTTGAAGGCATTTTCTGAGTCTATGGATTGGAAGCAGAGAGAGGTGAACAAATGGGTTTTCTTCCTGCAGAAACGACTAGCTTATTTTCCTCCTGTCAAGTCCTATTGAAGATCGTCAACATTCTGAGACTTTAGTCTCCTCTAGGCCTCACAGTGGCCAATGATGAACCACAGAGCTGAAACAAAGCACTTGACTTTTATGTGTCGTTAATGAATATGTTACTAGTACTTGCATAAATTCAAATAGATAAATAAAGCATAAAGACAAAATAAAATGATCCCATGAAAAGTAATGAGATATTAGTCTCTATCACCAAATGATGTGGTTGAGTGTGAACAGTATGCAGGGGATATTGTATTAGAAATTCATTTTCAAAGACAGTAAATTATGAATAAAACACTCAACATGGCACATTTTGGCTACACAGGAGAAAGCAATTGCTCAGTTGAGTGTCCTTTGTGCTCAATACTCTATAATGCCCAAATCAAAGTTTTTAATAAATTTAAAAAATGCAAGTTATCCAAATCTGCAGCCAGGTTCCGGCTCAGCAAGCTCTGTCAGCACAGCTTACAGGCCAGTGCCTTTTCTGCTCTAACAATGCCATGATGGATGGAGAACGGCTCCCACTGTCCATTTATCTCCCATGATTACTGCTCTGAGCATATTGATTCTTTCTGAGGCTTCTTAGACTCAAGGCTGCCGTGCAGGTAGAGACACCATCAGTTTTATACAGTGTGCTCTTAATATGCTCCAATTTTCCCCTCTTTAGACAAGATGTGAGAGTCAATAACTAGCAATAAATTAAATTTTTTACTCATTCTAAGGTAACACCTGAGAATTTTCACCATTACAATACAGTCATGTGCTGCACATGGGATCGCTGCTAACAATAGACTCTACAGACCATGGTGGTCCCCTGAGTCTGAACTGCTCATTAGTAGTGAAACTATGACAGTATGTGTAATTCTGAGCTGTCATGGTCACACAGCAGTGAAATCACCTAAGGGGGGATTTACCCAGAGGTATGCTGTGATTCAGTATATTCTGTATACTCAACAAATATACAGAATTATAAATTGTAAAAAGTCACTACTAAATAACCAACCCCCCAACTGTATTCACCTTTTATTTAGTGGCTGTTATTGAAGTTATGCTTGCCATAATATTGGGTAACAGAAAATTTAAAGGTACATGAGTGGAATTCTTGTTTTAAAAAATCTCAGAATATTAGGGAAAATGTGGGACAGTGTTTAATTAAATGATAAAACTGAATATAGTGTGATATGGTCAACAATTAGGAAACACTTAGTAATACTTATTAGCAAGATTCGAATTAACAGAGACACACATGCAGGCAAAAAAAAAAAAAAAACAACTTGAATGAGATTTGAAGGAGCCTCTCAGAAAAAAGAGATAAAATTGTAAGACTTTTAGGTATGTGCTTATTTTGAACAAGTAAATGGCCTTTGATTCTGTGAGGCTGGACTGTAGCATCTGAGGAGGAGGACTTTAGGACAAGGTGTATAGTTAGAGGGAGACGGAGACAAAAGAGAAGTGTAGCAGAAAACCAGGGGAGAAGGAGCCCAGGAGATACAGACTGAAGTTAGAATATATGTCTTTCTGTGCCATCTGAAAGCATTTGGTTTATTTGTAACCTTAAGACTGAGAAACGCCTTAAGGAGAGACATTTTGGAAGAATGGAAAAAGCAGGACAGACACTGTGAGAGAACCCTGACAGGAAGAGTGTTGTGATGGTTCGGTTTCTTTGACTGCTGTGAGAGGAATGAGAGCAAACCTCATGGAATGGGAAGCCAGCCTGTGGCTTTCAGGAGTCCTTTAGAGATTGGCTGCTGCCCCTGTAGAAGTCAAGAAAGATCCTTGTCTTCCTGACTGAATTAAACTAAAGATGGAAGTAAGTCAAACAATTTTCATCCTTCCTAAAATAACCTAACAATTATTTTCTTGTTGCCCATTTTAAGCAAAGCCCACTGTGATAGACCATGGTGTGATTCAAACTGTATTTAAAACATTACTTGGGTATTAAACCATTAAAATTGTATTTAAGAATCTTCTGAAGGTATGGATTTCTAAATAGAGTGTGAAGAAGCATGGTCTTGTGCTTTTAGCCCTTTATTCATTTGGGATTTGCAACAAAAGCCAAGGGCTTTGTCTCATAAAGAAGACCATGTGTTGCCTTCTAAGCCGCTGTTCTTGCAGCTCTAACTGAAAGGACAAGAGCGAAAGCCATTAAAGAGCAACACTGGAATCGATCAGAGATAATGAAATTGCATTGGCCCAAGTATTAATCAATTTTAATAATTGTGTGTTACAACGGGTTTTGCAGTAAAGGGCTGTTATTTTCAATTCTGCTCACTTACACTCTGACCACATCGTTGTCACACAACTGAAAAACATAGCTATATTCAACACCTGTATTACAATCCACTTCATTCATTTGCTTTTTCTTTGCAAATTTGTATAAACTCCAAGTTGGCTAATTGGTTATTGAAACCATTTAAATGAACTCTTTCTTCCTTGCTATATAGATATAACCTTTAAAAGCCTGTCTTCAAATAGAGCAAGACTAATTGAGGATAATAAAAAATCAATAGTGGAACAAATGGTGTCTTGATTCATCAGCTTTTCACAAAGCTATAAACTGATTCAATAAAATAATCATCAATCAAATCACAGACAGAGCTGTGTTCTCTTATAGTTCTTTTCTTTTTATACTTTTTCAAATGGTATCCTACATTTTCCTGAAGCTTTTAGAGTAACCAACCCCTAGTTTAAGTAAATTTGTTCTCTTATCCTCCCTGAAAAAAGTATAATAAAAATGAATCTGTTCACATGGGGATTGTTCCTTTGCTGGAGTAGGTTTATCCACATGACTGCACAGGTCTGAAGACTTAGTGCATGTTAGTAAAGTCATAATGCTACCTACTTATGTAGGTGACATCTGATAATTCAGACTATTTTGCCCCAAGTGTAACCGAGAATAGACAGGTGCCTAACTCCCTGCCTCAAAGTTTGAGCATACTCTACCACTGCCATGACTACTTGTTGGCTTGCAAAGTGGAGGATAAGAAATCTCATCACTGGATCATGGAAAAAATAATTAAAGAGACATATAGGTGCTAATTTTAATTATATCTCTTATTAGAGATGTATTTTGATCATATTTACCCCCACCAGCTCTTCCCAGACCAACCCTATCCCTAGCCATATTTTTCTGTCCTTTAAAAAGAATATTGAAAAAGTTGTTTTCATGGAGCATATGATGTTCATGTTTTTCCCTTTCCCAACTCTTCCCAGATCCTTTCCTCCTCTCTACTCACCCAACTCCATGCCTTTCTCCTTAAAAAAAAAAATTAAAAAATCAAGAAACAAAGACAAAACAACAGTAATAGAATAAAAAAAAAAAGACAAGAAATCGCAAGCACACATACAAAAAAAAAACCATTAAAACAACAAAACAAAAAATTAAAATATGGACCCAAAAGACCAATAGGACAAAAAAATGCCCAAACTTTATGAAACAGAATGTCTAGCAAAGTACCATTGAGTTGATCATCTCCTTATTCGTTCTTTCTTTCCTATTATTATTATTATTATTATTAATTATTATGCCTTGCCAGTGGATGCCAGCTGCAGAGAACTGTTGGTTAAAAGTGGGAAACCCTTCCAAACATCTACAAAATAATATTTGCTGTCCAGATATCTTTTAAAACAATCTCTTTTTTTGTATTTTACATACCAATCCCAGTTCCATTTCCCTCCCTCCTCCCACTCCCAAAATTCTTCTGACTCCATCCTCCATCGACTCCTCAGAGAGGGTGAGTCCTCCCATGAGGAGCCAACAAAGTCTGAGACATCACTTTGAGGCAGTACCAAGGCTCTCTGACATGCATCTAGACCTAGCAAGGTATCCCTCCATAGGTAATGTGCTATAAAAAGCCAATTTATGGACTAGGGATAATCAGATTTTCTTGAACATGGCTATTCCACCTGAACATAGTTAAGTTACCAGGGACTGAACTCTAAAAGGTCATTCATTACCCCTTTCTCTCTCCAGAGGTAATAATTGCTGCACAACTAGGGGTGGAATTATATGACCAACTCCTACTCCCAAACCAGGATTGGCCTTCTACAAGTTTTGCATATACTGTCACAATCACTGATTTATTTGTGTTCATGTGTGTGTCTTCCCTGCTATGTCCTGACAGTTCCATGTACTTATCCACTGCCTCTGACTCTTACACTTTTTGTCTGCCTCTTCTACAGTGATCCCTGAAACTTAGGAAGAATGTGTGGCTGATATTTCCCTTAGAGCTGGTATACATTTGCTCTTTAGGGCTGAGCATTCTGAAAACATTATACTTTCATTCTTTGGCATGTGTATGTGTGTGGCAGAGAACATTCCAAGTTTAAGGGGCCAGAGAAAAATAACTCAGGAATCCTGCACTAACACTTTGTGAAGTGAAAAGTAAGTACCTATTGCTTTTTGGGGTTGAGGCCAAGGTTCTCCGATTTCCAATTAAAATATTAAACCTCAATGTGGTATGTGGTGCATATCTATTACCTTAGCATTGAGAACCTTGCATTGCCTAGAGTGCAGAACAAAACTGTCTCAAAAATAAATAGCAAAACACTAAGTTTAATCTACATCCCCATTTTATCTACACTTTGGGGCTAAAGGCGTCTACCATTTTAATATAACAGGTTACTGTGTACCCTTCCTCCCTGGACATGCGTCCATTGAACATCATTGGGACGAGACACACCCAGACTCAACACTGGCATTTTTTTAAAAATATTTATTTATCATGTACACAATATTCTGTTTTGCTTGTATGCCTGCAGGCCAGAAGAGGGCACCAGACCTCATTACAGATGGTTGTGAGCCACCATGTGGTTGCTGGGAATTGAACTCAGGACCTTTGGAAGAGCAGGCAATGCTCTTAACCTCTGATCCATCTCTCCAGCTCCAACACTGGCATTTTTATGACTACCTATTGGCTACTGGTGACTTACTGCACAGTTTAACTTTCATACTTTTTCAGAAATTATCTAATTATTGGAAGGGACTCTGGGGTTTCAAGAGACAGATGAGGTCAAGGTCCTCTTGTGTTTCTTGACTGCTGTCAGGAAGGTAGTTTGCATTTTCTTTTCTTACCCCTGCAGTGTTAACACAATTTCAGTGGTTGAAACAATAAGAATAAAAATAACTACACCTTCCTGAATTGGTGTGAAAGCTAATGGCACTTTATAACTTAGGAGTCCCAGCGAAGAAAGGTGTCGGACACATTTGTGAATCATACTTTCACAGGATTTCTGTTTGACATAATTATTCCCTTAAACACAATGTAAAGTTGTGTTTATGATTGGTTGGGGATGGGAGAGAAGCACATTCTATATACAATTGATTACTTCTTGCTCATTGCAATCAACAGAAAGAAGAAAATGTGATGGGTTGACTTTTGCAGTGGGAAACTTGGAGGCATGAAACTGAATTATGCCCCATAATCCAACGGTGAAGATACCATTGGTTTTGACTTAGGTCTTGTTTATGTTAAAACTTCTTGAGGTAAGGAGAAAACCAGAATGTATTTATTAAGCATATCTTCCTAAATGCTTTTAAGTATGTGGAATAAATCATCAACGTTAAATATATGCAAACTTTGGAAAAAGCGCTTCCTGGAGCAAACTCTGAGTGCCATTACCTGAGTGCCGCCGCAATGGCAATGCAGGAAGATTCACGTGGTAGGGCTGCCTTGTCTGGAACTTTTTAAAAACCACTTTTTCTTTTGTTCTCCACCTTCCCTGCCACCTCTAGTCTACCACATTTGCTTCTTACAGTACCAGTTACAAAAAGAAAAAGAAGAAAAAAACATAGATATTACCTTAATTTCAATGTTTATTGATAGAACAAAATATCATAGACTGGGAAATTTAGAAATGGTATAACTGTATTTCTATTGTTGTGGATAATAACAGGTCTGTGGCAAAGAATCTCACAAAGGTTTTTAAATATATAATTTCATAACTGAAGGTAGAAAGATGTGTGTGTGTGTGTGTGTGTGTAAGTGTGTGTGTGAGAGAGGGGGAGAGAGAGAGAGAGAGAGAGAGAGAGAGAGAGAGAGAGAGAGAGAGAGAGAGAGAACAGACCACTCCACTAACATACTTCTCCAATAACAGACATATACTGTGAGTATCATCATCAACCCATTCTTAAAGACAGAGTCCTAACTGTATAACTACCTTTTAGAGGTTCCCCCTCTTACCATTGTTACAATGATGTATAAACTTCAGCGGAAGTCCTGGGTAGTCCAACCATAACAGATATCCAAGTGTACCACATGTTCCATCATGGTGTCTATAGGAATTAATGCAATACATGCTTTTAAAATTTCAAAGAATTGAATGTATTTTCACCATAGAGAATACAGATAGATTAACTTGATCTAAATATTATATAATTACCAAAATATTCCAGTTTTATGTTTTTATATGTCAGTTTTGTGAGCAGGAATGATAGAAAGACTGCCATGCATGCCAAATCCACACAGTGAGCTGCAGCCAAAATCTGCATTAGAGTGGCCCTGTCTCAAAAAATCTGAAAGATAGAAGTGATTTATAAAAGTTCTTAAAGAAATAAGGGGAACTTACTGGGCAATGAAGGTATATACCTTCAATCCCATCATGTGAGTGACAGAGGTAGGCAGATCTCTGTGTTTGAGGCCTTGTAACAAAGAAAGTTCCGTGAGAAACATTGTGAAAAGATAAGAAGAGAAATGAAAAGGAGAGAAGAAGAGACAAGCTGACATGAGATGAGAAAGAAGAAAAGTATTCACCACAAGGAAAAAACACACAGAAACTTGAAGTAGAGAGGTATACACACACACACACACACACACACACATATATCTGCTTAGACTTTTGAAGTATGCTGATACCTAATGCAGCTCAACACACATGTTAAAACTTGCAAAAATTTGTAATGTTCCTAGATGTTAGGTTGGTAGTCTTAAGTCATGATGCTTGTCATTCAGTATCCTAAGTTCCTTTTGCTTGGTAACATGTGTGTCCATGTTAGTGCTTCAGAAAACTGTATAAGTAAAAACGTGGCAATGTTATCAATAATTTCAATATTTCATACTAATTTCCTGAGGAATGCCCAAATTTCTAATCCTGGCTTCAGATATGCATTCCATGGCTTCGAATTCTATTTGGTTCTTTGTCTTTCAGTTATGCCTCACAGTGAGATGACCTTTAGCTGCCCAGATGGGTCAACTGTTCATTGTCTCTTTGTCCCATGTTTAATTGTCACCCCTTCTCAAATACTGAGAGGCACGTGACTATTGGGCAACTGAAATATGGGCCTTTTAAATAAAGAATTGATTAATTTTACTTAAATTTAATACCAACCTATGCCTGCTGGTTCTAAGATTTCATAACAGAATGAAACCCTAAGACTCATTGCTCTTTTAATATAAGAATATTGGAGAAGCTTATGCAATGGGTTTAACAAAAAAGTAATTGAGCTAATTTGCAGAGTGGGCAGTAGTGACTTAGCTTTGGGAGGTATAATTGGAGGCAGCAAGAAGAGCTAGGATTTGGCACATATTCCAATGTTAGCAAGTTTATCTGCTAGATGTTTGATGTGAGATGAAAGAAATAAATGAAAATATGGCTCCACTTAAGGCCAACTGGCTAAAAGAATAAAAATCTTATTCACTCATAAAAAATCAAAAGGCATAGTATTCACAGAATCAAAATCTAGAACCTGATGAATGTGAGATAACCCCGTCCACTTGATACTCAAGAATTTACGTTGAGTCTATAGCTCCGCAGAGTATGCAGTTCAGAATTGCCAATGTGTTATTGGCATTTAAAGCCCTTCAGTTCATTGAGATTAAGAAAGAAGTCAGTACGAACAGAATGATCTGATGCAAGAATTGACTAGGGCTTTAAACACCATACAGCATTCATTGCAGTAGAACAATCGAAAGAGATGGTGAAAGAACTAGTCTGGTCGGAGAAAAATAGGTGGCAAAAGTCAAAAGAAACATCTCATCAATCTTAATTCAAATGCCCATGATATACATGGTAGAGTCAACTGACTAATGGACTGAATGTTTCGTTTCTTTTACCTTAAACTTAAAACTCGAAGTGTTGTTCTTGTTAAAATATGTGATGTATTTCCTGTCTCATCTGCATTACAAACTGTCCATTTGCCTTCAAGTGCCACACATGAGTGGTTAAAAGCTCAGAAATGGACAACAGCTGCTGCAGTGATGATACATATTTGGTCTGTGTTGTGATTGCTACCCATAGTCCATCAGACGATCCTGACATCTGAGTAGTATTTCACCCTGAACTATGGTAGAAATCTCTTTATGAAAAAATGCAGTAGAGGACAAATCCAATCTTTCCTTTTAGTAGCTCATAATAAAACTTGTGAAGATTCAGGGTAAGGAACACTGAATGGAATTTCAAATTGTTCCTTCCTCTCTGTTCTTAAATTCTTCTATACCACATGCAGCCTAGGTTAAACCACAAATGCATGCCTAGGATTTTCATATAATTGACTTTAAAATGCTTTAAATTTCTTCAGAAAAAGAAATTATACTTCAGTTTATACAAAGTAACATTTACATAAGTTTGTAAATATTTAATTTCGAACTATAAGACATAAAATGTTGCTTACGTGTTTTTGAAAATAATGAATTTTGTTTGGAAATTATATTAAAATGTTCTTCAACAATTATAAATTGATATGGTCATAAGCTACACAACTGTAGTAGAGAGTAATTTTACCAACTAATGAGTTAATTCTAGGTTAACAAAGAGTATTCTAAAAGAATATCATCATTTCCTACAAGTGGTTTATGTGAGAAACATTTAACACATCCAAGGAAATGACAAATCATTGTGGTGGAAAGGTGACTGAGAGCACATATTTCCTTATACAGTAAGGGAAAAATCCTTGAATTTTCTTTGCTAGTATATCTAAGCTCTTCTCAAGGAATTATACAACCCACAAACACATGAATACAGAATTTCAGATCAAAGCTGTATACTTAGCCAATGATAGCAGGATTTTCTACATTGGGCTGATTTATTGCTAACAACTGAACTTAATAAGTCAAAAAGAAAAGTTTATATCTCAAAATATAAATTTAATTAACAAGAGCCCCATGTACAGAGCCGAGGGACTTGTAACAAGGATGGAGAAGGTTGATGTTGGATGAGGTGATTCAGATACCCAGGTCTCAAGTCAAATCTGGAAACAGTGATTCATATCTATAATCTGTATTGAGTATGGGTTAGGGTGGCAGGAGAGAGACAAGAAATGCCTGGAGTCACTGCCCAGCTGATCTTTTCAAGTTGGTGATCTCCAGATTAAGTGAAAAACCTTGCCTCCAAAATAAGATGAGGAGCTACTGAAGAAGCACTTGCCTCTAGCTCACATGGGCACACCTGTGTTGCATATATGAACATTACACGCATGTACAGCATATGTGCTTGGGGAACAGTTCTAGGAATTTGAGTAAGCGTTGGCTCTAGGGAGAAGTATTAATAATGAACCGAGGTAGGGAGATAGATCAGTGAGTTAATTCTCTCCAGAATAAGGACACGGGAGACTGCAAACTTCTGTATGTTTGTTGCTTCTATTGGTTGATAAATATAGCTGTTTAAATGGACAGGCAAAATATAGCTAGGCAGGAAGTCCAAACAAGGATACAGGGAGAAAGAAGGTAGAGTTAGGGAGAAGCCATGTAGCTACCAAAGAACAGAGATGTCAACAGCAGCCCAAGGAGAAAGGTGCCAGAAAAGAGGTAATGCCATGGCCATGTGGCAATACATAGATCAGTAGAAATGGGTTAATTTATACGTAGAGCTAGCCAGTAAGAAGTCTAAGTCAATGGTCAAAGAATTATGTTTAATATATTAGCCTCTTAGTGATTATTTCATAAGCAGTGGCAGGGACTGGCAGGTGGAGAGAAACTGGTCCAGCAGGACCATATGATGAAGAAAAATCTTCATTTACAGTAAACTGCTTAGAGAGACAGAGTTCAAGCATGAGGGAGAAGAGAATAGGGCCGCTGACAGACAGGGTGGAGGATAAGGTGAAACACAGCAGTAGGACCTGCAAAAAGGAGAAGTCTAAGATTAAAGAGGACGAAGTGACACAGCTTCAATCCCAGATAACAGAGAGTCTGAAGAAACACAGGCATTAGACATTCAGGGAAGAGACCCACATAGGTGTGGATCTTAGAATTTGACTCTATTATAGGGAAAGCAGGGGGTTCCAAGGCATTGTCTGGTGAGGTTTGATATTGGCATGTCTAGTGTAAACATCTGTGCTCCTATTTA